>NC_079195.1:56300249-56452495 GCF_029499605.1 Hyla sarda
GGGAAAAGTTGTTTCAGACTTGCTGGATTCCTCTCTATTTACTATTGGGAACATTTTCTGACCAGCTTTTTCTAGGTGGATATTTCCAGCCATTTATCCACCCACAGGATTTTCAGTGAATTCAATAGTAAATCGATGGGGTTGTGAAACCACGCCCCATTTTTGGACAGACCACGCCCCCTTTCAGCTTTTCACAGTGCAAAGTCGCAGACTGGCGCAAACATGTCTCTGACACTCTGCACCTATATAACCAGACAAAAACTGGTCATTTTCAGCTTAGTAAATGAGGCCCAGTGTATGTGTTTTAAACATTTTTTTTGTTAAGTAGTACTACTACTCCCAGCATGGTACACACTGTTCCATGATGGGAGTAGTAGTACCTGTACTCATTGACAGATCACCCGGGTCCATTGCGATCCTTCTGTATAATGTATAGATGCAACCGGCCGCTCTTCTATGGTCCCCTGCACTGACATATATACACCTATTCATATTTCCCGCAGATAGTTCCAGCCAATCACAATCCTCTGTGGGAAATATAAATAGGTGTATATATACGTCAGTGTAGGGGACCATAGAAGAGCGACTGCCCGCATATATACATTATACAGGACGATCACATCGAGTGTCAGAAGTGACACTCGCTGCGATCTATTAATCCGGATACTACAGCTCCCAGCATGGAGCAGAGTGTGCTCTATGTTGGGAGTAGTAGTGCCTACAGTTAAGGACAGATCACAGCGGGTGTCACTCCTGACACAGATGCAATAGTCCAATCTATTGCAGAGATGCAGAGCGGCTGTATACAGCGCTCCTCATCTCTGCACTATACTCCGGCCAGTGATGTGAATAGAACATGACGCTGCAACCATCCGGCCAATCCCCACTCTGGGGGGAAAATATGAATTTCTATTCACATCCCTGGCCGGAGTATAGTGTAGAGATACGGGCGCTGTATACAGCCCCTCTGCATCTCTGCAATAGAGGAGTGACACCCGGGGCTATCTTTCTATTAGTACAGTCTGTTCCATGCTGGGAGTAATAGTACTACCTAAAAAATTAAAAAAATAGAGAAAAAAAGTGAAACACACACTTTATTAAAAATTTATTAAAATTTTCCAATAAAAAAGAAAAGTTTTGTTAACCTGCTAAGGACCAAAAGCGTACAGGTACGCCTTTGCTCCCTGGTACGTAAGGACAAAGGGCGTACCTGTAAGCTGATATCTATCAGCAGGCACCCTGTGCAAATGCCCAGGGGGGTCATCAGACCCCCCCCCCCAGATGTCGGTGATCACTGCAAATCGCAGGTGAATTCACACCGACGATTTGCGCCGATTCCGGGTCATACGGGTCTATGGTGACCCAGTGACCCGGAAAATAAGGGGGATCGGGGTTGTCCAAGACACCCACGATCCCTATGAAGGGATAGGAGTGAGGTGGCAGGGGTGCCAGCCCTCCTATCCCTGCTATTGGTTGTCTAGAAGCGACAACCAATAGTAGATCGGGGGCAGGGGGGTTAACTTTTAGTTTCCCCTTTCTGTCCACCCACAATAGGCGGGGCAGAACGGGGAACCGAAAGGGACCGGCGCTGAAGATCCACTTACCCATCCCGGTGGCAGCGGGCGGTACATGCTGGGAGTTGTAGTTTTGAAACAGCTGGAGGTTTGCCCCCATGTGAATGTACAGGGTACATTCACACGGGCAGGTTTACAGTAAGTTTCCTGCTTCAAGTATGAGCTGCGGCAAACTCCTAGCGGGAAACTCACTGTAAACCTCTGCCAGTGCGAATGTACCCTAAAAACACTACACTACACTAACACATAATAAAGGGTAAAACACACCATATACACCCCCTTACACTGTCCCCCCCAATAAAAATGAAAAACGTATTGTACGGCAGTGTTTCCAAAACGGAGCAACCAGCTGTTGCATAACAACAACTCCCAGCATTTCCGCACAGCCACTGACTGTCCAGGCATGCTGGGAATTTAGCAACAGCTGGAGGCACCCTGTTTGGGAATCACTGGCATAGAATACCCCTATGTCCACTCCTATGCAATCCCTAATTTAGTCCTCAAATGTGCATGGCACTCTCTCACTTCGGAGCCCTGTCATATTTCAAGGAAACAATTTAGGGCCACATATGGGGTATTTCCGTACTCGGGAGAAATTGCACTACAAATTTTGGGGGGCTTTTTCTCTTTTTTCCTGAAAAGGAAAAGTTGGGGGCTACACCAGCCGGTTAGTGTAAAAAAAAAAAAAGAAAAAAAATTACACTGACATGCTGGTGTTGCCCCATACTTTTTATTTTCAAAAGGTAAAAGGAATAAAACACCCCCAAAATTTGTAAGTACGGAAATACCCCATATCTGGGCGTAAAATGCTCTGCAGCAGTGGCAGTATCTGTGGCAGTTTTTCTTGCGTTTTTGCTGGCGATTAAAAAAAAACAAGTGGAAACCTAACCTTATCCTTCCTGGAATTATATATAAATATAGATAAACAGATATTAGCATTACCCTTATTCACATGACAGTATTTTTGTCATTATTTTTAGGCCAAAACCAGATATGCAACCTAGATATAGGAAATATAATAGAAAGATTTGTTCCTTTTCTGTTTTTTACGACCTGCTTCTGATTTTGGGTCACAAATGTTGATATAAGATACTGTCCAGAATACAACTGTGTAAATGAGGCCTAATAGGTCCCTATACACTCTGACACTGTCCAATTACACCCTATTGGTGAGAAAAATGGTAACGCCCAGTGGTCAATTTATTCATCCTTTTCCAGGAGGATTAAAAGAGGAATGGTGCAATGCAGTGTTCTAAAAATAAAAATGCTCCAGCCTTTTTTTTTTTAAAGGGGTACTCCGGCGCTTAGACATCTTATCCCCTATCCAAAGGATAGGGGATAAGATGCCTGATCCCGGGGGTCCCGCCACTGGGGACCCCCGTGATCTTGCACGCCGCACCCCGTTGCCCACACCCCGACAGCTGTCACACCCCCTCCCTTAGGCTTGCATTAAGCGAACACCCGGGGACTGATTTTAACAGGGTGCGGCGTGCAAGATCACGGGGGTCCCCAGCAGCGGGACCCCCGCGATCAGGCATCTTATCCCCTATCCTTTGGATAGGGGATAAGATGTCTAAGCGCCGGAGTACCCATTTAAGCTGACACATTCCACTAAGGGCAGCTGGTTAGGAGATGCCTGTCCTGGTGTATAAACTATATAGGTAACTTTTCCCAATAAACCATTAACCAATCCTATTTTGACCTGGTGGGTATGCGCACAAATGTGACCGCAGATGCTGTATAAAATGATCACAAATCCCTGTATTGTAAAACAGATTTAAACACATGGATCTTTTGGACATAATCACAAAATACTATGTGGAATGTATCAAGAGTTTAGTGATCAGAGGAGAGGACACATGTACAGTGACCCCCCGACCTACGATGGCCCCGACATACGATCATTTCAACATACGATGGTCTCTCAGAGGCCATCGCATGTTGAAGGCAGCATCAACATATGATGCTTTTGTATGTCGGGGCCATTGTATAAACGGCTATCCGGCAACACAGACTGCTTCAGCTGCCACCAGATAGCCGTTTACGGTGCCCTGTGTGGTCCGCTGATGATCACTCACCTGTCCTCGGGGCTCCGGAGTGTCCTCTTCGGGATCCCTGCATCGTCGGCGCTCTCCATCGTCGTCATCTCGTCACTGCGCACGCCGTCCCGTCATCCAATAGGAGCGGCGTGCGTAGCGACGTGATGGCGGCGACGGAGAGCGAGGATGCCGGGGAAACAGAGGCCTTGCCGGAGTGTCGGGGACACCCCGGGGACGCTGCAACAGCGATGGAAGGCGACATCCAGGGCAGCGGTGACGGTCCGGAGCGGCGGGGGCAGGTGAGTATAACCTCCAATACCAGTGGTCTTCAACCTGCGGACCTCCAGATGTTGCAAAACTACAACTCCCAGCATGCTGGGTGTTGTAGTTTTGCAACATCTGGAGGTCAGCAGGTTGTAGACCACTGTCCTATACTTTACATTGCACGGATCCCTCAACATACGATGGGTTCAACAAACGATGGTTCATTTGGAACGGATTACCATCGTATGTTGAGGGACCACTGTATATAGCATGATTACAATACAGACAATGATAGTCATAAGCCAGATATACTTACGTGTCTGCACTGTTCATTATATAGGTGTTCGGGCAGCGGTCATTATCATGGTTCATTCCAAGGACGTGCCCAAGTTCATGAGCGACTATTGGAGCATGAGACTCTGGGGTGGACCCATCGCTGAACTGCACAGACATATCCATGGTAAGGATCTCAAAGAAAAAGTTGCAAATACTTGATGGAACATAAATCTTTACTTACTGAACTAATAGAAGTGGCATAACTGGGTGAGCAGACTGTGCCAACAAATGCCATGCCAACTACCCCACCGAAGGTACCGTGCCCTCTGAAAGGAAGAAAACATTACTTTTAATGTCATTATGGATTAGAAAGCAGTCTAGTCTTCGACTGTACAATGTCAAGTGCATGCAAATGCTTGTACGATGTCAAGACAGGTCAGCCCTTTCAAGGTACAACCTACAAACTATGATAGGCTGGCTTAAAGGGGTACTCCGCTGGAAAACATTTTTTTTTTTAAATCAACTGGTGCCAGAAAGTTAAACAGATTTGTAAATTACTTCTATTTAAAAATCTTAATCCTTCCAGTACTTAGCTGCTATATTAGCCACAGAAAGTTATTTTCTTTTTGAATTTCCTTTCACTCTGACCACAGTGCTCTCTGCTGACACCTCTGTCCATGTCAGGAACTGTCCAAAGCAGGAGTGGTTTGCTATGGGTATTTGCTCTTACTCTGGACAGTTTCTAAAACTGGGGTGATTCAACGGCTGGAACCCCAGTATTAGCCACGGGTTCCAGTGGTTGATAGCCGCTGGGACAGACCTGATATGACGCGGGATCACCGCATGACCCCGTGTTATATCGCGGGAGCTGGTGCAGGTAAATATACATCCTACATCGTTAAGGGGTTAGAATTTTTTTTTTTTAAGTTATGCACACTTGCCCAATCCCCTACTGATGCTATCCCCATGGTGCCCTTTCCTGGCTGAGCTGTGCTTCCTGCTCTTGTTTGGACACACAGGTAGCGCTGGCTCAACCAAACTCTGACTGAGACACATCACCATTACGGTCAATGATGATCAGGCTTCTTGCTTGTGGAAACAAAAAACTGCTTAGACAGGACCTTGCAGGATGGGTCAAATGAGCATAAATTCTTTTTAAGCCAGTCCATACACAGTTTTTTCTGCCCCTTTTTGTAGCCACATAAAATCAGCTGATTTTTATGAGAAAAAAAACAGCCATAGGCTAGATTTCCCCCCCTTTTTTTTATTTTTAACCAAAAACACCAGAAAACCTGCCACAGTTTACCTACATTTTTTAGGTAGTACTATTACTTCCAGCATGGAATCTACTGTTCCATGATGTGAGTAGTAGTTCTTGTACTAATAGACAGATCGCACCGGGTGTCACTCCTGACACCCGATGCGATCGTCCATAATATAGCAGAGATACGGAGCGGCTCTATACAGAGCTCCGCATCTCTGCTCTGTACTCCGGCCGGCCAGTGATGTGAATAGAATTCACATCATTCATTCATATTTTCTGCCCGGAGTGGTGATTGGCCAGATGGTGCCAGCCAATCCCTGCTCTCAGCAGGAAATATGAATGAGTGATGTGAATTCTATTCACATTACTGGCCGGCTGGAGTACAGAGCAGAGATGCAGAGCGCAGGAAAAAGCCGCTCCGCATCTCAGGGATGAAGGATGATCGCAATGGGTGTCAGGAGTGGCACCCGCTGTGATATGTCCTTAACTGCAGGTACTACAGCTCCCAACATGGAGCACACTCTGCTCCATGCTACCTGGGACCTGTAGTACCTGCATTAATAGACAGATCGCAGCGAATGTGACTTCTGACACCTGTTGCGGTCTATTAATGCAGGTACTACGGCTCCCAGCATGGAGCAGAGTGTACTCCATGTTGGGAGCAGTTGTACCTGCAGTTAAAGCGCAGCTGTCACAGATTTTAACCCCTATAAACTAGCCCCCGGATGGCAAAGTTGTTAGAAATTACAGTTCAAGCATAACTTTTCCTGCTTTCTAGCAGCTTTAATCGGGCTAAAAAATGCTTTTTATGAAAGTCAGCAACAGTCGGATATCCCCTGTATGTCAGCGCTGGGACCGCTGTGTGATTGACACCCAGGTCCCAGCGCATAGTAAAATATTAACCCCTTAAGGACTGAGCCCTTTTTCACCTTAAGGACTCACCTTTTTTGCAATTCTGACCACTGTCACTTTAAACATTAATAACTCTGGAATGCTTTTTTTTTCGTGACATATTCTACTTTAACATAGTGGTAAAATTTTGTCGTAACTTGCATCCTTTCTTGGTGAAAAATCCCCAAATTTGATGAAAAATTTGAAAATTTAGCATTTTTCTAACTTTGAAGCTCTCTGCTTGTAAGGAAAATGGATATTCCAAATATATTTTTTTTTATTCACATATACAATATGTCTACTTTATGTTTGCATCATAAAATTGACGAGTTTTTACTTTTGGAAGACACCAGAGGGCTTCAAAGTTCAGCAGCAATTTTCCAATTTTTCACAAAATTTTGAAACCCGCTTTTTTTCAGGGACCAGTTCAGGTTTGAAGTGGATTTGAAGGGTCTTCATATTAGAAATACCCCATTAAAGACCCCATTATAAAAACTGCACCCCCCAAAGTATTCAAAATGACATTCAGTCAGCGTTTTAACCCTTTAGGTGTTTCACAGGAATAGCAGCAAAGTGAAGGAGAAAATTCACAATCTTCATTTTTTACACTCGCATGTTTTTGTAGACCCAATTTTTTAATTTTTGCAAGGGGTAAAAAGGAGAAAATTTTTACTTGTATTTGAAACCCAATTTTTCTCGAGTAATCACATACCTCATATGTCTATGTTAATTGTTCGGCGAGCGCAGTAGAGGGCTCAGAAGGGAAGGAGCGACAAATGGTTTTTGGGGGGCATGTCACATTTAGGAAGCCCCTATGGTGCCAGAACAGCAAAAAACCCCACATGGCATACCATTTTGGAAACTAGACCCCTTGGGGAACATAACAAGGGGTAAAGTAAATCTTAATACCCCACAGGTGATTCACGACTTTTGCATATGTAAAAAAAAAAAATTTCCCTAAAATGCTTGGTTTCCCAAAAGTTTTACATTTTTAAAAAGGGTAATAGCAGAAAATACCCCCCAAAATTTGAAGCCCAATTTCTCCCGATTCAGAAAACACCCCATATGGGGGTGAAAAGTGCTCTGCTGGCGCACTACAGGTCTCAGAAGAGAAGGAGTCACATTTGGCTTTTTGAAAGCAAATTTTGCTCTGGGGGCATGCCGCATTTAGGAAGCCCCTATGGTGCCAGAACAGCAAAAAAAAAAAAAACACATGGCATACCATTTTGGAAACTAGACCCCTCGGGGAATGTAACAAGGGGTTAAGTGAACCTTAATACCCCACAGGTGTTTTACGACTTTTGCATATGTAAAAAAAAATTTTTTTTTTTACCTAAAATGCCTCTTTTCCAAAAAATTTTACATTTTTAAAAAGGGTAAAAGCAGAAAATACCCCCCAAAATTTGTAACACAATTTCTCCCGAGTACGGCGATACCCCATATGTGGCCCTAAACTGTTGCCTTGAAATACGACAGGGCTCCAAAGTGAGAGCACCATGCGCATTTGAGGCCTAAATTAGGGACTTGCATAGGGTTGGACATAGGGGTATTCTACGCCAGTGATTCCCAAACAGGGTGCCTCCAGCTGTTGTAAAACTCCCAGCATGCCTAGACAGTCAGTGGCTATCTGGCAATACTGGGAGTAGTTGTTTTGCAACAGCTGGAGGCTCCGTTTTGGAAACAGTGGCGTACCAGACGTTTTTCATTTTTATTGGGGAGGGGAGGGGGGCTGTGTAGGGGTATGTGTATATGTAGTGTTTTTTACTTTTTATTTTATTTTTTGTGTTAGTGTAGTGTAGTGTTTTTAGGGTAGAGTCGCACGGGCGGAGTTTCACAGTAGTTTCTTGCTGGCAGTTTGAGCTGCGGCAGAAAATTTGCCGCAGCTCAAACTTGCAGCCGGATACTTATTGTAATCCTCCGCCCATGTGAGTGTACCCTGTACGTTCACATTGGGGGGGGGGGGGGGGGGGGGACATCCAGCTGTTGCAAAACTACAACTCCCAGCATGTACGGTCTATCAGTGCATGCTGGGAGTTGTAGTTTTGCAACAGCTGGAGGCACACTGGTTGTGAAACACCGAGTTTAGTAACAAACTCAGTGTTTTGCAACCAGTGTGCCTTCAGCTGTTGCAAAAGCTACAACCCCCAGCATGTACGGACAGTGCAAGGGCATGCTGGGTCTTGTAGTTATGCAACAGCTGGAGGCATACTACTTTGGCTGGGGATGCTGGGGATTGTAGTTATGCAACAGCTGGAGACACACTGGTTTGCTACATAACTCAGTGTGCCTTCAGCTGTTGCAAAACTACAACTCCCAGCAGTCACCGACAGCCAACGGGCATGCTGGGAGTTGTAGTTATGCAACCAGCAGATGCACTACTACAACTCCCAGCATGCACTTTAGCTGTTTGTGCAAGCTGGGAGTTGTAGTTACACAACAGCTGAAGGTACACTTTCAATAGAAAAAATGTGCCTTCAGCTGTTGCAAAACTATAAGTCCCAGCATGCCCATAAAGGCATGCTGGGAGTTGTGGTGGTCTGCCTCCTGCTGTTGCATAACTACAGCTCCCAGCATGCCCTTTTTGCATGCTGGGAGCTGTTGCTAAGCAACAGCAGGAGGCTGTCACTCACCTCCAACGATCCAGCCGCATCACATCAGTCCATCGTCGTGCTCCTGGGGCCCCAATCCCAACATTGACGCCGGGGATCGGGGTCCCCAGCACCCGGGGTGCACATTCCGCACCCGCTCACGTCCTCCGGAAGAGGGGCGGAGCGGGTTGCGGGAGTGACACCCGCAGCAGGCTCCCTGATTGGTCGGCCAGTGCCACCTCACCCCTGCTGGCTGTGGCTGTTCGGGGCCATCAGAGACGGCCCCGAACAGCCTGTAATTCCGGGTCACCGGGTCACTGGAGACCCTATTGACCCGGAATCTGCCGCAGATCGCTGGACTGTATTGTCCAGCAATCTGCGGCCATCGTCGACATGGGGGGGCATAATGACCCCCCTGGACGATATGCCCCGATGCCTGCTGAACGATTTCAGCAGGCATCGGGCACCGGCTCCCCTCCGGCTAGTGGTGGGGGGGGCCGGGATTTGACAGGACGTACTCAAACGTCCTGAGTCCTTAAGGACTCGGAAAAGGGTCCATTTGAGTACGTCCTGCGTCCTTAAGGGGTTAAATTAATTCCCAGGTTGAAGAAATAGAAGTGGTGCAGTTGCCCATACCAACCAATCAGATCACTTTTCAGAGTACTTTTTTTCAGAGGCTTTTTAAAAATAAAAGAAGCATTGGTTGCTATGGGCAACTGTACCACTCTTCCTCTACACAGGTTTTCATAAATCCCCCCATAGTGGCCTGGTGGTCATTTTGTTCCTTGCAGTTTATACACTTAGCTCTCCATGAGATCCGGCTCATATATTGCATCCAATCTGTATAAGCTGAGCCTCAATGTGAGCCATGTTGCTATTGCCTGACTAAGTAGTTTCCTCGTATCCACAACACGTGATCACTTACATGAGAAGATGGTAGATGTCACATCTCTTTACATTTTGGTTGCCAACCCTCCACTGTGTAAATCTTCCCAGCACATCCCCAGCACTTCCTGAATTCACATCGATGGGATTCGAGGTCGACCATGTAATCAAATTAGTCAGAACTATTCGGATGTTAAGTGGGCGAAACATCTGAAAAGACAGAGAACATTATTCGATTATTGGATAACATCAAGATACCGTCATCCTGTAGCTGGGGCAAGGTCTGGTGTATACATTGGGAAATGATCATCAGCTAAACATAAGTTGGTATACTTTAGCCTCAACTGTATAAAAAACATTAGCAAATCCATTTTTATAACAACTTTATGCAAAAAAAGTATACCGTAACATATACGTCTTTGTTAATGAAGGTAGATGAGTGGAACTGTATGTATCTATATAGCAATTATTACAGAACAAAAACAAACAGATCACCACATGGGGTAAAAGCCAGTTGGCAAAGGGACAGGTCACATCAAGGACAGTGCTCCCCTGATTATTCCAAACAGTGAGCGGTCTGCTGGTCCTTCAGCTTCAGCACAAGCCACACAAGGAGGACTTCACTCTCACGGAAGAGCTACACGAGTCAGTTAATGTATAATACAAAGGGGGGATTACTGTAATGCAAGACAAGACATTTCAGTAACATACTGTTCTTTCCATCAGGTCTGATGAAGGGAATAGAGTGTTCCTGAAATGCGTTGTCTTGGATTTTAATAAACTTTAATAAAAGGTTAGTTTGCATGCTTATGGCTGGATTAGAGGTAAGATCTGTTAGCAGAACCCTCTTTTAGAAGATGTTACTGTTACGCCGAGCGCTCCGGGTTCCCGCTCCTCCCCGGAGCGCTCGCTTCACCTCCTCCGCTGCAGCGCCCCGGTCACGTCCTCTGACCCGGGGCGCTGCGATCCTGCTGCTAGCCGGGATGCGATTCGCGATGCGGGTAGCGCCCGCTCGCGATGCGCACCCCGGCTCTCCTACCTGACTCGCTCCCCGTCTGTTCTGTCCCGGCGCGCGCGGCCCCGCTCCCTAGGGCGCGCGCGCGCCGGGTCTCTGCGATTTAAAGGGCCACTGCGCCGCTGATTGGCGCAGTGGTTCCAATTAGAGTTATCACCTGTGCACTCCCTATATTACCTCACTTCCCTTGCACTCCCTTGCCGGATCTTGTTGCCTTAGTGCCAGTGAAAGCGTTCCTTGTGTGTCCCTTGCCAGTGTTTCCAGACCTTCTGCCGTTGCCCCTGACTACGATCCTTGCTGCCTGCCCCGACCTTCTGCTACGTCCGACCTTGCTTCTGCCTACTCCCTTGTACCGCGCCTATCTTCAGCAGCCAGAGAGGTGAGCCGTTGCTAGTGGATACGACCTGGTCACTACCGCCGCAGCAAGACCATCCCGCTTTGCGGCGGGCTCTGGTGAAAACCAGTAGTGGCTTAGAACCGGTCCACTAGCACGGTCCACGCCAATCCCTCTCTGGCACAGAGGGTCCACTACCTGCCAGCCGGCATCGTGACAGTAGATCCGGCCATGGATCCCGCTGAAGTTCCTCTGCCAGTTGTCGCTGACCTCACCACGGTGGTCGCCCAGCAGTCACAACAGATTGCGCAACAAGGCCAACAGCTGTCTCAACTAACCGTTATGCTACAACAGTTGCTACCACAGCTTCAGCAGTCATCTCCTCCGCCAGCTCCTGCACCTCCTCCGCAGCGAGTGGCCGCTCCTGGGATACGCTTATCCTTGCCGGATAAGTTTGATGGGGACTCTAAGTTTTGCCGTGGCTTCCTTTCCCAATGTTCCCTGCATCTGGAGATGATGTCGGACCTGTTTCCCACTGAAAGGTCTAAGGTGGCTTTCGTAGTCAGTCTTCTGTCCGGAAAAGCCCTGTCATGGGCCACACCGCTCTGGGACCGCAATGACCCCGTCACTGCCTCAGTACACTCCTTCTTCTCGGAAATCCGAAGTGTCTTTGAGGAACCTGCCCGAGCCTCTTCTGCTGAGACTGCCCTGTTGAACCTGGTCCAGGGTAATTCTTCCGTTGGCGAGTATGCCGTACAATTCCGTACACTTGCTTCAGAATTGTCCTGGAATAATGAGGCCCTCTGCGCGACCTTCAAAAAAGGCCTATCCAGCAACATTAAAGATGTTCTGGCCGCACGAGAAATTCCTGCTAATCTACATGAACTTATTCACCTAGCCACTCGCATTGACATGCGTTTTTCTGAAAGGCGTCAGGAACTCCGCCAAGATATGGACTCTGTTCGCACGAGGCGTTTCGTCTCCTCGGCTCCTCTCTCCTCTGGTCCCCTGCAATCTGTTCCTGTGCCTCCCGCCGTGGAGGCTATGCAGGTCGACCGGTCTCGCCTGACACCTCAAGAGAGGACACGACGCCGTATGGAGAACCTCTGCCTGTACTGTGCTAGTACCGAACACTTCCTGAGGGATTGTCCTATCCGTCCTCCCCGCCTGGAAAGACGTACGCTGACTCCGCACATAGGTGAGACAGTCCTTGATGTCTACTCTGCTTCTCCACGTCTTACTGTGCCTGTGCGGATGTCTGCTTCTGCCTTCTCCTTCTCTACAGTGGCCTTCTTGGACTCTGGTTCTGCAGGAAATTTTATTTTGGCCTCTCTCGTCAACAGGTTCAACATCCCAGTGACCAGTCTCGCCAGACCCCTCTACATCAATTGTGTAAATAATGAAAGATTGGACTGTACCATACGTTTCCGCACGGAGCCCCTTCTTATGAGCATCGGATCTCATCATGAGAGGATTGAACTTTTGGTCCTCCCCAATTGCACCTCGGAGATTCTCCTTGGACTTCCCTGGCTTCAACTTCATTCCCCAATCCTGGATTGGTCCACTGGAGAGATCAAGAGTTGGGGGTCCTCTTGTTCCAAGAACTGTCTAAAACCGGTTCCCAGTAACCCTTGCCGTAACTCTGTGGTTCCTCCAGTAACCGGTCTCCCCAAGGCCTATATGGACTTCGCGGATGTTTTCTGCAAAAAACAAGCTGAGACTCTACCTCCTCACAGGCCTTATGATTGCCCTATCGACCTCCTCCCGGGTACTACTCCACCCCGGGGCAGAATTTATCCTCTCTCTGCCCCAGAGACTCTTGCCATGTCCGAATACGTCCAGGAGAATCTAAAAAGGGGCTTTATCCGTAAATCCTCCTCTCCTGCCGGAGCCGGATTTTTCTTTGTCTCCAAAAAAGATGGCTCCCTACGTCCTTGCATTGACTACCGCGGTCTTAATAAAATCACGGTTAAGAACCGCTACCCCTTACCCCTCATCTCTGAACTCTTTGATCGCCTCCAAGGTGCCCACATCTTCACTAAATTGGACTTAAGAGGCGCCTATAACCTCATCCGCATCAGAGAGGGGGACGAGTGGAAAACGGCATTTAACACCAGAGATGGACACTTTGAGTATCTGGTCATGCCCTTTGGACTGTGCAATGCCCCTGCCGTCTTCCAAGACTTTGTCAATGAAATTTTTCGTGATCTATTATACTCCTGTGTTGTGGTATATCTGGACGATATCCTAATTTTTTCTGCCAATCTAGAGGAACACCGCCGGCATGTCCGTATGGTTCTTCAGAGACTTCGTGACAACCAACTCTATGCCAAAATTGAGAAATGTCTGTTTGAATGCCAATCTCTTCCTTTTCTAGGATATTTGGTCTCTGGCCAGGGACTACAGATGGATCCAGACAAACTCTCTGCCGTCTTAAATTGGCCACGCCCCTCCGGACTCCGTGCTATCCAACGCTTTTTGGGGTTCGCCAATTATTACAGGCAATTTATTCCACATTTTTCTACCATTGTGGCTCCTATCGTGGCTTTAACCAAGAAAAATGCTGATCCCAAGTCCTGGCCTCCTCAAGCAGAAGACTCCTTTAAACAACTCAAGTCTGCCTTTTCTTCGGCTCCCGTGCTCTCCAGACCTGACCCTTCCAAACCCTTCCTATTGGAGGTTGATGCCTCCTCAGTAGGAGCTGGAGCTGTTCTTCTACAAAAAAATCCTTCCGGGCATGCTGTCACTTGTGGTTTTTTCTCTAGGACCTTCTCTCCAGCGGAGAGGAACTACTCCATCGGGGATCGAGAACTTCTAGCCATTAAATTAGCACTTGAGGAATGGAGGCATCTGCTGGAGGGATCAAGATTTCCTGTTATTATCTACACCGACCACAAGAACCTCTCCTACCTCCAGTCGGCCCAACGGCTGAATCCTCGCCAGGCCCGGTGGTCTCTGTTCTTTGCCCGATTTAATTTTGAGATTCACTTTCGTCCTGCCGATAAGAACATTAGAGCCGATGCTCTCTCTCGTTCCTCGGATGCCTCAGAAGTTGATCTCCCTCCGCAACACATCATTCCACCTGACTGCCTGATCTCCACTTCTCCTGCCTCCATCAGACAGACTCCTCCAGGAAAGACCTTTGTTTCTCCACGCCAACGCCTCGGAATCCTCAAATGGGGTCACTCCTCCCATCTCGCAGGTCATGCGGGCATCAAGAAATCTGTGCAACTCATCTCCCGCTTCTATTGGTGGCCAACTCTGGAGACGGATGTTGGGGACTTTGTGCGAGCCTGCACTATCTGTGCCCGGGATAAGACTCCTCGCCAGAAGCCCGCTGGTTTTCTTCATCCTCTGCCTGTCCCCGAACAGCCTTGGTCTCTGATTGGTATGGATTTTATTACTGATTTACCCCCTTCCCGTGGCAACACCGTTATTTGGGTGGTCGTTGATCGATTCTCCAAAATGGCACATTTCATTCCTCTTCCTGGTCTTCCTTCTGCGCCTCAGTTGGCTAAACAATTTTTTGTACACATTTTTCGTCTTCACGGGTTGCCTACGCAGATTGTCTCGGATAGAGGGGTCCAATTCGTGTCTAAATTCTGGAGAGCTCTCTGTAAACAACTCAAGATTAAATTAAATTTTTCCTCTGCATATCATCCCCAGTCCAATGGACAAGTAGAAAGAATTAACCAGATCCTGGGTGATTATTTGCGACATTTTGTTTCCTCCCGCCAGGATGACTGGGCAGATCTCCTTCCATGGGCCGAATTCTCGTATAACTTCAGGGTCTCTGAATCTTCCTCCAAATCCCCATTTTTCGTGGTGTACGGCCGTCACCCTCTTCCCCCCCTCCCTACCCCCTTGCCCTCTGGTCTGCCCGCTGTGGATGAAATTTCTCGTGACCTTTCCATTATATGGAGAGAGACCCAAAATTCTCTCTTACAGGCTTCTTCACGCATGAAGAGGTTCGCGGATAAGAAAAGAAGAGCTCCCCCCGTTTTTTCCCCTGGAGACAAGGTATGGCTCTCCGCTAAATATGTCCGCTTCCGTGTCCCTAGCTACAAGTTGGGACCACGCTATCTTGGTCCTTTCAAAATTCTGTGTCAAATTAATCCTGTCTCTTATAAACTTCTTCTTCCTCCTTCTCTTCGTATCCCTAATGCCTTTCACGTCTCTCTTCTCAAACCACTCATCCTCAACCGTTTTTCTCCCAAATCTGTTCCTCCCACTCCTGTTTCCGGCTCCTCGGACGTCTTCTCGGTCAAGGAGATTTTGGCTGCCAAAAAGGTCAGAGGAAAAAATTTTTTTTTAGTAGACTGGGAGGGTTGTGGTCCTGAAGAGAGATCCTGGGAACCTGAGGACAACATCCTTGACAAAAGTCTGCTCCTCAGGTTCTCAGGCTCCAAGAAGAGGGGGAGACCCAAGGGGGGGGGTACTGTTACGCCGAGCGCTCCGGGTTCCCGCTCCTCCCCGGAGCGCTCGCTTCACCTCCTCCGCTGCAGCGCCCCGGTCACGTCCTCTGACCCGGGGCGCTGCGATCCTGCTGCTAGCCGGGATGCGATTCGCGATGCGGGTAGCGCCCGCTCGCGATGCGCACCCCGGCTCTCCTACCTGACTCGCTCCCCGTCTGTTCTGTCCCGGCGCGCGCGGCCCCGCTCCCTAGGGCGCGCGCGCGCCGGGTCTCTGCGATTTAAAGGGCCACTGCGCCGCTGATTGGCGCAGTGGTTCCAATTAGAGTTATCACCTGTGCACTCCCTATATTACCTCACTTCCCTTGCACTCCCTTGCCGGATCTTGTTGCCTTAGTGCCAGTGAAAGCGTTCCTTGTGTGTCCCTTGCCAGTGTTTCCAGACCTTCTGCCGTTGCCCCTGACTACGATCCTTGCTGCCTGCCCCGACCTTCTGCTACGTCCGACCTTGCTTCTGCCTACTCCCTTGTACCGCGCCTATCTTCAGCAGCCAGAGAGGTGAGCCGTTGCTAGTGGATACGACCTGGTCACTACCGCCGCAGCAAGACCATCCCGCTTTGCGGCGGGCTCTGGTGAAAACCAGTAGTGGCTTAGAACCGGTCCACTAGCACGGTCCACGCCAATCCCTCTCTGGCACAGAGGGTCCACTACCTGCCAGCCGGCATCGTGACAGTTACATTATATTTATGGTGGCCTTTGCTCTACACATTACCAAAATGTAGCCACAAAAATTATTGACAAATCAATGGTAATTAAAAGCAATAAAAATGTGACTTAGGCTGGCCCGTATTATGCCGACACCAAACTTGCAGTCAGGCCAGGGCTTGCGGCCATCATACGGACGCAAAAATTTGGCTGTATTATCCACGTATAAAATTAGCCCAAAAGCTCAGCAGCCAGAAATAGGGGCAACTAGAATGACAAGAGATCACAATGAGGCTGGGTTTATATTATGAGTTTGTCAGAGACATAGGTCAGAAGAATGCCTTATATTTGTCTTCAATGGAAGGGTACAGCATATCCCACTAAAAAAGGAATACAGTGAGATAGGCATATTCAAAGATTGATGTATTTTTCTGCACGTTTTTTCTTTTACATTAATTATTAATTTATGGTACTTGGGATTCTCAAAAACACCCCCCTTTTTTTAAATATATGGTTAAAAAAATTTAAGACCACTTTTTAGATTTTTTTGTGGCAAATAGTTACAATTCTGTACCATTTGCGCCAAAATTGCAAGCCCAGGGAAAAACAGGCAAGCTATATCTGAGGAAGAAAAAACTAAAATGCAAAAATAAAATGGTCTGGTCTTTAAGGTCAAAATGGGCTTGGTCCTTAAGGGGTTAAAAAATGTTATATGGGTGTGTAGGTGACAAAATAAAAGCTTTAGGACTTTGAGAACGAGTGCTGCAAAAAAGGATAATGTACAATTAATATAAAAAAAAAAAAAAAAAAAAGGTCCTAAAGGGGTACTCCACTGGAAAACATTTTCTTTTAATTCAACTGGTTCCAGAAAGTTAAACAGATTTGTAAATTACTTCTATTAAAAAAATCCCAATCCTTCCAGTACTTATCAGTTGCTGTATAATACACAGGAAGTTCTTTTCTTTTTAAATTTCCTTTATGCCTGACCACAGTGCTCTCTGCTGACACCTCTGTCCATGTCAGGAACTGTCTAGAGCAGGAGCAAACTCCAATAGCAAACCTCTTCTACTCTGGACAGTTCGTGACATGGACAGAGGTGTCAGCATGCACTGTGGTCAGGCAGAAAGGAAATTCAAAAAGAAACTTCCTGTGTATTACACAGCAGCTGATAAGTACTGGAAGGATTGGAATTTTTTTTATAGAAGTAATTTGCAAATCTGTTTAGCTTTCTGGCACCAGTTGATTTTAAAGAAAATGTTTTCCAGTGTAGTACCCCTTTAAGGGCAAAATTATATGAGTGATTAAAGGGGTACTCTGCTGTTCAGCATTTGTAACAAATTGTTCCAAATGCTGGAGCCGGCGCCGGGAGCTCATGACGTCACACCCCCTCCCATAGACTTTCATTGAGGGGGCGGGGCTATAATGTCACGAGCTCCCGTCACGGCTCCAGCATTTGGAACAATTTGTTCCAAACGCTGAGCAGCGTAGTAGCCCTTTAAGGGGCTAAACTGCTTTTAATAGTTGTATACAGCTATAAATTGTTTGTCTAGGCTTTTAACATAATATTTAGTACAAAAAAAAATTCCTATAGGTTTTACACCCCCTCAGAGCTGGTGTGAATTTTACATGATATTAGAAGTAAATTGTCTACACGGCTTTTAAAAATAAAATATATAGTAAATTCTCAAATGATGTTGACACGCCCTCTTTAGCAGTTTTGACGGAAATTGTGTAAACCTCGCAGAAAACCAACATACACAGTTTTGAATATATATTGGGAATTTTTACTGCGATGAACTTTAAATATTCTCCTCATTGCCTCCTAATAGAAGGGAAGCCCTGAGATATCTCCGATGATGTAACTTTCCATATATATATATATATATAATGTACAGTATATGATTGATGTATATCAGCAGATGTTATGTAAACCCAGAAGCCTAAATCAGACACGTGGACACTTTCTAATTTACTCTTATCTACAGTCCTGGCCGGAAATGTTGGCAACCCTGAAATTTTTATTTTCAGCTTACAATATCTTTACCACAACTCAGCCCCACCTGAGGATGGGATATGAGGATTAGATATGGGGACGGGATATGAGGTCAAGATATGAAGACAAGATATGAGGATCAGATATGGGGACGGGATATGAGGTCAAGATATGAAGACAAGATATGAGGATCAGATATGGGGACGGGATATGAGGTCAAGATATGAAGACAAGATATGAGGACAGGATATGAGGTCGGAATATTAGGAAGGGATTTGGGGTCAGGATTTAAAGATATGAGGATATGAGGACAAAAGCTTCCTCCTTTGTTGCTTTTTCTCCCCCACAAGGATAAGGTAGGAAAAAACAGGCAGGGCCAGGTACTCAGCTAGTATATATATTTATATATATATATATATATATATATATATATATATATATATAAATATATATATATATATATATATATATATATATATATATAAAATATTTGTACTCTTAGGCATATATTCTAGGGTTTTATGTTAAAGCTTACCCCGTCAACAATATTCGCCAGTTGTATGGTCTTCACTTCCACTGCCTTGTCAGATTTATCAATTTGGTACTGTAAGAACACAAACAAAAAAAAGTAGACATCTTACAGACATTAAAGGGGGGTCCAGAACCAGACAAGACAAGGAGGCCGTTCCCTCCCTCCCCCTCCCAATCCTTTTTTTTAAGAAACAGTGTCATGTTAGACTATTGGCTGTGTCTAGTATTGCAGCTGGGGAATGAAAAGTGACAACCCCATGACTGGTGCAAATCACCCCCAAGGGGTTCCCTCACATCTGTGTTAAAGGGGTAGAACATTTTCTTTTCCCCCATCAAACAGGCCAAGTCCTTGGTGAAACCCAACAGTCTCCATTGTAACTCAATAGGCCCATCGGGTAGCAATGGCATAAAAACCTATACCAAAGTGGGTCTCTAAAGCTGGCCATATACAGAAGATATTGTAGCTGTCATTCAAATGGTTCTTCGGCCACAATC
The DNA here is from genome assembly GCF_029499605.1 of Hyla sarda. NCBI lineage: Eukaryota > Metazoa > Chordata > Amphibia > Anura > Hylidae > Hyla > Hyla sarda. The sequence goes on from NC_079195.1 coordinate 56,319,515, forward strand.
TATTTCTACTGATCCCATCATACACATGCCAGCTGGGCTCAGTCAAGTGTGCATCTCCCAGAGCCCAAAAGGACTGGGCATTTTAAATCAAACACGAGGCAGATGATGCCAAAATTGGTGGGTTTGACTGACAATGTTTGGAAAGCCTGCTCATGCTACAAAAGTACATTTAAGGGGTACTCCCCCCCAGACATCTTATCCCCTATCCTAAGGATCTCCGTTGCTGCAACCCTGTCATCCAGTGCCCGAAGCAAACTCAACTCCATACCAGATTACGGGCGACCACTGCCATCACTCCCATGTCTATGGGAGGAGGCGTGATGACCATGTACTAGCCATCATGCCCTCTCCCATAGACATGAATGGAGGGGGCGCTGCATGATGTCACAAATGAAGAAGCTCCAAGCTTCTGTGTTCAGAACACCATTGTGCCAGCCTTGAGACCGGTCCCAGCGGTCGGACCCCCCCCCCCCAACCCCCCCGCAATCAGACATCTTATCCTCTATACTTTGGATAGGGGAAAAGATGTCTAGGGTTTGGAGTACCCCTTTAAACTTGTACATAGACACCAAAAAAAAAAAAAAAAAGAAGTTGGTCTTGCCCCAGTCACCTTCATTGGTGTTTTTATGGATTACAGAGGGGTATTAAAGAGAAATACATGATGGTGCCTGCATCCAGTAGATGGACCCTCCCTGAATGGGAGATATGCCCACCACACATCCAATTGCTGCCCTAAACCAAAATGGTGAAATATGTTGAGAAGATTGGAAAGAGCAGAGCTAACATTCTTAGCTGTTTCTCCATCTACAAGGCAAGTCTATGGCATAGGCAAAGTATAATCATTGAGGGTCCCATCAGTCAGGTCTTTCGCCTTTTGGACATGGTGCTATAATCATAGGAGAGGGATATAATTTGGCCTATTTCTTGCTTTTACTCTGTGTCTGGGCATCTTAATAGAAACATGGAATGTGTCAGAACCATTCGGCCCATCTAGTCTTCCCAATATTCTGAATATTATGAATAGTCCTTGGGTCTGTTTTATATTAAGGATAGCCTTATGTCTATCCCATGCATGCTTTAACCCCTTAAAGGGGTACTCCGCCCCTAGACATCTTATCCACTATCCAAAGGATAGGGGATAAGATGTCAGATTGCCGGGGTCCCGCTGCTGGAGACCCTGGGGACCGCTGCTGCAGCACCCCGCTATCATTACTGCACAGAGCAGACTCGCTCTGCACGTAATGACGCGCAATACAGGGGCCGGAGCATCATTACGTCACGGCTCCGCCCCTCGTGAGGTCACGGCCCGCCCCTTTCAATACAAGTCTATAGGAGGGGGGCGCGGCGGTCGTCACGCCCCCCGCCATAGACTTGCATTAAGGGGACGGGCTGTGATGTCACGAGGGGCTCCTTCCCCTGTATTGCCCCTCATTACGCACAGAGCGAACTCGATGTAATGATAGGGGATAAGATGTCTAGGGGAGGAATACCCCTTTAACTGTATTTGCAGCTACCACTTCTGCCGGAAGGCCATTCCATGCTTCCACTACTCTCAGTAACGTAACACTTCCACATATTACTGCAGAAACCTTTGCCCCCTATATACTGTATTGATACACTGATATAGTATAGGCAGCAAGAGGTCAGCTGAATTTTCTTGTCACTATATATATATATATATATATATATATATATACACCTTAAAGGGGTATTCCAGGATCAACTGGCTCCAGAAAGTTAAATAGGTTTGTAAATTACTTCTATTAAAAAATCTTAATCCTTCCAATAATTATAACCTTCTGAAGTTGAGTTGTTCTTTTCTTTCTGGCAACAGTGCTCTCTGCTGACATCTCTGCTTGGCTCGGGAGTAGAAGAGGTTTGCTATGTGGATTTGCTTCTACTCTGGACAGGTCCCGAGACAGGTATCATCAGAGAGCACTTAGAAAAGAGCAACTCAACTTCAGCAGCTCTTAAGTACTGAAAGGATTAAGATTTTTTTAATTGAAGTAATTTACTTTCTGGAGCCAGTTAATACATATATATATATATATATATATATATATATATATATATATATAAAAGTTTTTTCCTGGATAACCCTTTCATAACCTATATGTTTTCTGGAAACCATGTTCTACACAGAATTCTTAATAAAGAAGAATATAAAGATTGATTTCTTACCCTAAGATTATCCACCACCACTCCGAGCTCTACGAAACTGGTTGTGGCAAGGACATCTCTCTTCTTCTGCACAAAAAAAACAAAAAAAAAAAACACATCACTGAATATCTATCTGATATACTGGATAATGGTCGGCAAAACTAAAATATAGAAGAAGATACCAGCTGTTATGGTTTAGTCTTATGAAGGCCACTTTCACATAAGTATAATATGGTAGCATTTCTGCATTTTATGTATTAGGGTAGAACAGTGTTTCCCAACCATGGTGTCTCTAACTGTTGCAAAACTACAACTCCCAGCATGCCCGGACAGCCAACGGCTGTCCGGGCATGCTGGGAGTTGTAGTTTTGCAACAGCTTGAGGAAATCTGATTGGGAAACAATGGGGTAGAAACACACAATGCAGTTGCGCTGCTGTTAATTTTATTTAAAAAAAATTAAATCAACTGGTGCCAGAAAGTTAAACAGATTTATAAATGACTTCTCTTTAAAAATCTTAGTCCTTCCAGTACTTATCAGCTGCTGTATACTACAGAGGAAGTTCTTTTTTTCAAATCTCTTTTCTGTCTGGCCACAGTGCTCTCTGCTGACACCTCTGTCCATATCAGGAACTGTCCAGAGCAGGAGAGGTTTGCTATGGGGATTTGCTCCTACTCTGGACAGTTCCTGACACGGACAGAGATGTCAGCAGAGAGCACTGTGGTCAGATAGAAAAGAAATAAAATTAAAAATTAAAAAATAAAGAACTTCCTCTGGAGCATACAGCAGCTGATAAGTACTGGAAGGATAAAACATTTTTTTTATTAGAAGTAATTTACATATCTGTTTAACTTTCAGAAAAAGTAGATTTTAAAAGAAATTGTTTTCCACCGGTGTACCCCTTTAACCATATGCAGTAAGTTCTTCTGAAATGCTGCTGTGTTTTTTAATACTTGCCAGTTCTAGCAATCCCACATTATTCCCTAAATAGCAAAAACCGGACACTTTTGCGACCAGCGATTCGCATTAAGCTGCATTGTGACTCTTCGACCCCCGGCATTTTTTTTTAAATCAACTGGTGCCAGAAAGTTAAACAGATTTGTAAATTACTTATATTAAAAAATCTCAATCCTTCCAGTACTTATTAGCTGCTGAATACTACGGAGGAAATGGTTTTCTTTTTGGAACACAGAGCTCTCTGCTGACATCATGACCACAGTGCTCTCTGCTGACATCTCTGTCCATTTTAAGAACTGTCCAGAGTAGGAGAAAATCCCCATAGAAAACATATGCTGCTCTGGACAGTTCCTAAAATGGACAGAGGTGTCAGCAGAGAGCACTGTGGTCATGATGTCAGCAGAGAGCTCTGTGATCCAAAAAGAAAACCATTTCCTCTGTAGTATACAAACCCTAAAAAGTACTGGAATGATTAGGATTTTTTTAAATAGAAGTAATTGACAAATCTGTTTAACTTTCCTGCACCAGTTGATTTAAAAAAGAAGTTTTACATGGGAGTACCCCTTGAAGGAGAAAATGGGAATGACCTAAAACGCAATACATGTGACACCATAGATGTATGAGAGGTATTCAGACATTTACCCTACGGAGATGAAAATATGATGACGGTAAAGTATTTAAGGTGTCAGGGGTCACACCACACATAGATGCCCCATCAGGCTCCTCTAACCGGTACAGCCGATGGGCTCCAGGAAAGGGATGTTCCATAGGTTCAATCCCATAATGCACGTCACTCAAGTACATGACTCCTCTGTAATAAAAATGTTAGAAGAAACATAACAACAATATTAGAATGCAGAGATTCAGAATGCAGACAAAATACTGTGAATGTAGATGAGAACACAACTTGTGATGATGATTTGCTTGTTCCTCATTTCTAAGCTGTTGGGATATATAGTAAAGTTCAGAGAAACTGTATAAAGGTGCACTGTCGGGAATATACCGCAACACCCACACCGGTGCACGGGCATGCTGGCTGGAATCCCAAGTGAGAAGTACTTCTTTATTTAAAGGGGTACTCCATTTGAAAACTTTTTTCTTTTTTTTTAAATCAACTGGTGCTAGAAAGTTAAACAGATTTGTAAATTATTTCTATTAAATAATCTTATTCCTTCCAGTACTTATCAGCTGCTGTATACTACAGAAGTAGTTCTTTTCTTTTTGAATTTCTTTTTCGTCTCATCACAGTGCTCTCTGCTGACACCTCTGTCTATTTCATGAACTGTTCAGAGCAGGATAAGTTTGCTATGAGGATTTGCTCCTGCTCTGGACAGTTCCTGAGGTGAGACAGAGGTGTCAGCAGAGAGCACTGTGGTCAGACAGAAAGGAAATTCAAAAAGAAAAGAACTTCCTCTGTAGTATACAGTACTGGAAGGGTTACATTTTTAAATAGAAATAATTTACAAATCTGTTTAACTTTCTGGTACCAGTTGATAAAAAAAAAAAAAAGTTTTCCAGTAGAGTACTCCTTTAATCCAAGGTACAAAAATACAGAACAAACACTCCAACACGTTTCAGGTTCAGCTGACCCTTCATCATGGCATGTGGACTAAACCATGTTGCATGGTAATGATAGCATAATCATGTGGCCATTGGCCACTACATGTGTGCATGGTTTAGTACACATGTTATAGTCCCAACATGTTAGTACACCCTTATGTCAGCACTGGAAGGTTAAGCGGGGAGTTGTTGACAATGTTGAACCATTATGTAGCCCCTCTCCATCCTGTCAAAATTACCAACAGTTGATGGGTGAACCCTAATCTGCTCAATCTGACAATTAAAGGGGTACTCCGGTGAAAACCTTTTTTCTTTTAAATCAACTGGTGGCAGAAAGTTAAACATATTTGTAAATTACTTCTATTAAAAAATCTCAATCCTTCCTGTACTGCTGAATACTACACAGGAAATTCTTTTCTTTTTGGAATGCTCTCTGATGACATCACGAGCACAGTTCTCTCTGCTGACGTTATTATAATAATAACGCTTTATTTATTGCTGTCCTTAGTGGGATTTGAACCCAAGTCCCCAGCACTGCAAGGCAGCAGTGCTAACCACCAAGCCACCATGCTGTCCTTAGCATACATCTGCTATGCATGGTTGCTAAAATGGACAGAGATGTCAGCAGAGAGCACTGTGCTCAGGATGTCATCGGTGTTCCAGAACGAAAGGAATTAACTCTGTAGCATTCAGCAGCTAATAAGTACTGGAAGGATTAAAATTTTTTAATAGAAGTAATTTACAAATATGTTTAACTTTCTGCCACCAGTTGATTTAAAAGAAAAAAGGTTTTCACCGGAGTACCCCTTTAAAGTAGCATTTCAACCATATGGCATAACACTAGGATTTGTCATACAATTTTGGCCCCCGGCCCACCCTGTACATTCCTGCTGATCTAGAGAATAATGCAAACTCCTGGGATCCCCTACCAAGAATCTATGCAAGGCAAGACTTATGGAAAAATTGTATATACTCATCTATTAGGCTATGTTCAAACACAACTTTGTGGTCCATTTTTTTTAATGAAAATTTTAATTGGAAAACCACTCTTTGTTCCCATAATAGTATGGCTGTAAAATTAAATTCCAGAGAGTTGTTCTGGGCCATTTAAGTGCCAAAATATGTCTGCAATTTCTCAAGTTTTTTAAGGCATAAGCATCCCCAAAACCGGTCCTTTGTAAAGAGCAATTTTTTTGGGCTATAGTGTTCGTTATAGCTAAAAAAATTTAATTAAAATAAAAAGTCTAATAATAGAGCAAAAAAATAAAGGTTAAAAAAGGTTGGATTTTTTTTTTGCCTTTAAAAGAGAGCCTGAAAATGGCGTGTGAACATAGAATTAGAATAAAGGTTCAGATTAGGAGAGATGGGACGTGCTGTCACTAGAATTATTTTTAGCCTTTATAAATATTTGTATGTAAACGAACCTGAGACCGTGACAGTCGCTGAGTGCGATAACAGAGTCCTCCATTCCTTCCACCTGTCCATGATAATAACAGGAGAATTTCTGTAATCAAAAGTGAAAACAAAAAGGTTTATTAATAATCTGTCGTATGAAATATCTCTTAAAAGACAACATTTATTGTGTTAAGTGCCCTCTGGTTGAGAAAAGGGATACTGACGTAATAGTTTGGGTCTTCTATCTAGGAGAACAGCTACAAAGAGGGTCTCTCGCTATCAAGAAACCCCCCATCTCTTGGGATTTTTACTTTTTGAGAAAATTGGGGGGGGGGGGGGGGGTCCTTAGGTCTTTCCATTACTCCCACAAAAACTTTCATAGTGAAAGAATTGTTGCGAATCGGCAGATGAGTCTGATAGACGAGTCTTGGAGATGGAAGAACCCATTTAAATAGGACCTGGGACCACCCCAGAATAAAACAAAAATATGTGGGTTTATAGATTGTCTGACAATCCAGGGAAATATTATAAACCCTCATGTCTTGTAAATGGAAGGGCCTAGAAACTGTAAAAAGGTGTGTGATCAAGGCCCCCTAAACAATCTTAGTAACATCTCATTTTTTGGGATGGTCACAGGTCCTCTTTAATGTGTATTTTCTCTTTACTCATGGCCCTGGTGTAACAGTTACCTACTACTTTCTACCATTGACCAAGGAAAATTTGTATCCTGGCAAACACCGCCTTATCTCACACAGTGTTAGGGTGCGTTCAAATTCCGTCTGTCCCCATTCCCCCCCCCCCCCCCCATTTAGGTTCTGTTTTTGCTGCTTATAAAAGGATTACTAACGGCTGTAAAATAATCCTATTGATGTCAATGGGAATTTTTACAATCCTTTCACATCCGTTTGCACCTGTCTGCGCTCATTTCAGTTTTTTTATTTTACGGGAGAAAAGACGGTGCATGCAATATTTTTTCTCCCATCCCAAAAAAGGAAGAAAAAAACGTATACAGTAAATTTAACATTGAAGTGTATGGAAAACGGATGGGCCTTTAATGTCATCTTTTTGCATCTTGATTTTTCAATCCGTTTTTTGATCAGTTTTTACTTCTGAGCATGGGGGTTTATTAACTGAACAATAATGGATCCAAACAGATAACACACGTTTGCATCCGTTAGTGTCCGGAGAAGAACAGGACGGGTCTAGACAGCCATGCGAACGCAGCCTTAAACAAGTTATCCAGGAAAAAACTTATATATAAATCAACTGGCTCCAGAAAGTTAAACAAATTAGTGAATTACTTCTATTAAAGAAATTTTAATCCTTTCAATACTTATTAGCTACTGAAGTTGAATTGTTCTTTTCTGTCTAAGTGCTCTCTGATGACACCTGTCTGGGGAACTGTCCAGAGTAGAAGCAAATCCACATAGCAAACCTCTTCTACTCTGTGCAGTTCCCGAGACAAGCAGAGACGTCAGCAGAGAGCACTGTTGTCAGACAGAAAAGAACAACTCAACTTCAGCAGCTGATAATTATTGGAAGGATTAAGATTTTTTTAATAGAAGCAATTTACAAGTCTGTTTAACTTTCTGGAGCCAGTTGATATATATTAAAAAAAAAAAAAAAGTTTTTTCCTGGAATACCCCTTTAATCTGTATTGTATGTGTGCTGTATGGCTGGATTCACACTTGCACAATATGGACACATTTTTGCATCTGCATTATGGCTGTAAGTCACACCCTGACCGTGGGTTCGACGACTTGAACTTGTTCTTTTGAAATATTTTACTGAGGTTTATTGGAAAGGAACTCAGTCCCAGAGACATTCAATAACGAAACTCCAGAGGTTTACAAGAACGGTATTTTACATAATAAACTTTATGATTAGGGTAAAATTCATAGCAAGAATGGCGTATAGAGAACATTGATCACTCATCCACAACTTAGACTCTTGTGCTAAAACTTACCTGTGCAGTATGATTCAGGGCCTTCATTCCACCATCTTCACTGTAGATAAAGTGCTTAAAGTCTTTACTCACAAAATCTCTACAAATGGTAAAAAATATACGAGACATAATCAGGGTCTACATTGAATGTTGTCAGTAAAAACCCCTTATTACTAATTCCACTTGTTTACTGTTCCTCTATCACATCCCCTTATTTTCCTCGCCAACATTTCTACCATCATCACGTTCCAGTGGCCCAATTGCTATATACACGATTCACCGGCTTTGCCTCCAGTTTTTTCCCAAACGTCATCAATTCCACCGTCATGTCAAGAATACACAATGAGCAGTCGATCATTACACCAATACCCTATATTTGTTCTTTGGTGACAAACATATACTGTATATATATATATGTAGTAACTGAACTTATCTCTGTAGAGAAAAGAACAGAGATCTTTCTGCTGCCATAGTTTACACCTTATCTCTATCACCAACTCAAATATGTGTCAACTGTTTATTTAGTATTGACTGACCACAGAAAATGTTCCTTTCCGCCTCCTAGTTGTACTTAAAATGCCATAGACATTTCATATTTTTTTGCTAAGTTGGCTAAAGTAGTTGGCTAGATCCGGGGTACACCCACAACACCCTTCTTTGTGGCTTATTGATAAGCGCCGGAGGCACGGGACGTCACAGCCACGCCCTGTTCATAACGTCACGGCCACACCCCGCTCACGATGTCGCGTCCACACCCCCTCAATGCAAGTCTATGGGAGTGGGCGTGACGGACGTCACGCCCCCTCCCATTGACTTGCATTGAGGGGGCGTGGATGTGACGTCACGAGCGGGGTGTGGCCGTGACATCATGAGCCTCCGCCCCACATCACCAGTCATCCGGCACAGAGCGAAGTTCGCTCCGTGCACCGGATGTCTAAGGTGCTGCAGCTGAGATCACGGGGGTCCCCAGCATCAGGACCTCCGCGATCAGATCCTCTATACTTTGGACAGGGGATAAGATGTCTAGGGGTGGAACATACTCTATTTACAGTAAATCCATGTAAAAAAAAAAAAAAAAAACACCCCAGCCTACAGTACATAGTACAAAAAGTACAAAGAAAGCTGTCAAATTTTACCCCATCAGACACAGTCATCTCAGTAAGATACAACATAACAGAGGTTATCAATTATACAGAAAAAAAAAAGAGAATAAAACCCATCTAAAACATAACCTGGGATATATTTTAGGGGTTGTCCCTTCCTTACTTTGTCTGATAAACCTTTATTTTGGCTTAAAGGGTACCTCTCATCAAATAAACGTTTGATATATTTTAGATTAATGAATGTTGAAAAACTTTCCAATAGCATGTTAATGAAAAATATGCTTCTTTCTATTGTATTTTTCCCGATCGGTCCTGTCAGCAAGCATTTCTGACTCATGCTGGAGTCCTAAACACTCAGAGCTGCCAGCCTGCTTTGTTCACAGCCAAACAGGCTGTGAACAAAGCAGGCTGGCAGCTCCGAGTGTTCTCCTTTGTGAACAAAGCAGACTGGCAGCTCATAGTGTTTAGGACTCCAGCATGAGTCTGAAATGCTTGCTGCCAGGACTGGTAGGGAGACCCCTAGTGGTCATTTCTTCAAAGTGGAAAATTAAATAGAAAGAAGCATATTTTTTTAATAACATGCAATTGTAAAGTTATTTTGCATACATTAATCTATAATATATCAAAAGTTTTTTGATGAGAGGTATCCTTTAAAGGGTCTCCCAACCGGTATTCCCACATTACCTCCACCTGAAATGGCCCTTCCCTATCCCTATTTCTCAGCTATTCCTTATAGGTTGTAACCTCATGTAGGGAGGGATTCTACCTAACAACCCCCTTTTATTAACACTTTCTGTTAGTATTAGAGATGTTCTCCATACCTGTTCTTCTGCAGATTGAGGGTTAGAGTACTATTTGAAGTTTGGATGATGTAGGATACATTCTCGTCCTGCAGAAAAACAAACAAAATGTAATTAAATAGCTCAGATATGATTTATGTTACATCTTTGATGCCAAAATATGTATAAACAATTCCTTCCACACATCCTTCTTAGGCTAGGATTACACATGTCCAGTGTCCAGCATACGTAAATACAGTCTAAATTTTGATGCAACTCATGACAACGTGTATCAGTTGTCATTAGTTGTTTAGCCTCCGGTGTCTAGCGTTTCTGAACGCCGGACAGGGGAATGCAGCAAGATGCGTTCCCTTGTCTGATGCCGATCCAGCGAGTCCAATCATCCGGTGTTCAAACTGAGACTTCGGATGATTGTGAACTGTCCCATTCAAATAAATGGGATCAGTTCTAGCATCAGTTTCCCTGAGCGCCAGGAGGGAAAAGATGCCGGACGCCGGACATGTAAGGTATGTAAGAGATGACTAGACTGCAATGAAGCCAGATTTATCATAGTGTATCATATGTTGTTTGATAAATCTGTCACATTGATAGATTGGCTAGTCTATGTTTAGTACAACTGTAATGTCCCAGTACAGGACATGTCCAGCACTACCCTTAGGCCCTGTCAGGTTGAGTCCCTCAGTGACCTGGGGGCTCTCCTGCAGTGTCTCCCCTGCTGTTACTGTGATGTTATCTATTCTATGGATAGTCAGTGTATTAATGTATAGACAGTATAAAGGACCTGTTAGAGGTCATCTAAAGAACCTGTGAAATGTCACATGTTATGTTTATGTTATCACATGATGTTACCCAGAAGCACCAGTTTAACACATGACCCGCAGCTTGACCAATGGGCTTTGGCTCAGCCCCCCCTCTATATAAGGGGGGCGGCCATTACAACTCTCTTCTCTTCTCACTTCCAACACCTTACTGAGACCAGCAAACACCAGAGATCTCAGTGCTAGTGTCCAGTACCTGGAAGGCCTCAAATCTACAGTCAAGTCTATGTCTGCTGTCACTACTACCTATAGTCAAGTCCAGCCTAAAGTCAATATTCTAAAGTCTATCACAAGTATAATTGGCCCCAGCAAGCTGTGAGGTCCTTCTGTGCTCCTGGCCACCTCTCTGGGATTCTGGCTTAGCTCTGAAGATAATAACACCTGTCTGAACTCAGTAAAGCCTCCGTTAAACCATAACTTGCTTGTGGACTCTCCTTTCACTGCCAAGCTATTGGAATAGCGGAGATACCGTTTGTGTGGTTCCGGTACCCAAAAACCACTCTGGCGTCACGAACATTAGGGGTGAATACCATCTTGCCCCATCCACATACACCGCTACACCCCGTGGTCCTGCCATCCCCGTGGGTCACCACACAACTATTATTTGGCTTAAACTTTGCCAGAATCTTGTGCCAGAAATGTGGTGCTTTTTTGGCGCACAATGTTGCATTTTAAGCCACAACCCCTTTTGCCGAGACCACCAGGCCATTTAGGTGGCACCCTTCTTTGCATCTCATATGTTGCATTTCCAGGTCAGAAGTAAAACTATTTTTCTATACTAGTTCTCTTGTGATCCCGACACTTGTTTTACTGGTGACAACTCAAATAGCTGTTTAGCACGTATAATATACAGTACTTTATAGACTGGGTATAATGTATACGTTCTGCTGTATGCAGCTCGCAATAAGCAATAAGGAAATACATTTTACAGACATTCTTGTTTCTTGTGTTTGCAATGAAGGTCACTGTGTATTGTGTAAACCTTAAAAGAACGCTGGTGTCTTGGAGCCAAAGAGAATTGGCGTGGAAAGCATTTTTCAGAAGAGTTCTGTAAGAAGCATACAGTAACACAGTGAAACCTCCCAAAAAGATCCCCCCTGTCATCAGCGGATGAATGAGCTGGGTCTATTACACAGGGCAAGTACCAGCCTATTTGGCACATAATTGCCCCATGTAACAGGGCCTTAAGGCTACACAATTGTATTTATCACCCACAGGCTTTGTTACATGGGCACCCTACCAATTGTTTTGGATGGTCCTGCTCAGAACCCCAGGGCTGCTTTTTAGCTCAACTTTCACTACTGTAAGAGTTACCCACCTGTGTGATCTACTTGGTATACAGAGTATTGTACCCTATATAAAAAGCGCGCTTACATATGAACCCTCTTTTTTCTGCAAGGGAACATTATATCCTGAATACCCTCTATAGCTCTCTCTTGCTCTGGTAGAAGGGGGAGAATGGATCAAGTGTATTTAAAGGGGTACTCCGCTGGAAAACATTTTTTTTTAAATCCACTGGTGCCAGAAAGTTAAACAGATTTGTAAATTACTTCTATTAAAAAATCTTAATCCTTCCAGTACTTATTAGCTGCTGTTATGATCCACAGGAAATTCCTATCTTTTTGAATTTCTTTTCTGCCTGACCACAGTGCTCTCTGCTGACACCTCTGTCCATTTTAGGAACTGTCCAGAGCAGGATAGGGTTTCTATGGGAGTTGCTCCTACTCTGGGTAGTTCCTAAAATGTACAGAGGTGTCAGCAGAGAGCACTGTGATCAGGCAGAAAGGAAATTCAAAAAGAAAAGAGCTTTATAAGGATCATACAGCAGCGCATAAGTACTGGAAGGATTAAGATTTTTTTTAATAGAAGTACTTTACAAATCTGTTTAACTTTCTGGCCCCAGTTGATAAAAAAAAATGTTTTCCAGTGGAGTACCCCTTTAATAGGCTTTTATGGGACGCAACTGGGGCTCTAAAGATGGCCACACACTCTCGTTTTCTTCAGAAGCAAAGAACTATCTGATATTGCCAAACCAGAGGAAGAGTCCCCCAGTTGTATACTGCTATTGTGGGGTTCTTGCCCCTCATCAGTAGAGAGCAGGGTGCTGGTTGGCTGGTGAGGGGCCCAAGATAAATGCTCAGGAGGCTCTTATTGAAGAGATCAATGGTATAGAGACTTGTTTTTTAGCCAATGCTTGATGCTCTTATAGATGGGGCAAGAACCCCGAAAGAGCTTTCTCCAGATAGGTGACTCTTCTGTTTTTTAAGAGACCCTTGTTTGATTACTATGAGAGTGTTTTCTTCCTTCTGGAGGAGAGTGAGTTTGTGTATTTTTTTCCCAAGGAGCATTGTCTGAAAAGTCTCCATATGACTGATCTATGGACCTTCTAAATGGGCCATATGTACAGCTCATGCTGCCCTAGGCACTCAGACTAAACACACCCTACTAGGGGTGATTGCACAAGCGTCCGAATTTTTTCATGCAGATCCAAACTCTGTAGACAGCAAAAACTGCACTTTATTGGAGGTTCAAAGTAAATCGCACATCTTAACACTGAACATACATGAAACAATCAAATTTATTGAGATGCTGCGACGGAAAATCTGCAGGTAAAATTCTCAGCTGTTCTCACCCATATGGATTCACCCCAAGGGGCAGAATTATATATATTTTTTCCTTCAGGCCAAAGTATTAATAATTATTTCACTCACTTAAAGGGGTACTCCTTCCCTAGAGTCTGATCGCGGGGGTCCCACAGCTGGGACCCCTGGAATCTCTGTGCAGCACCCAGCGTTCGTTTGGAATGCTTGGTGCCGGCGGTGGGGGTCGTGACGTCACGACCACGCCCCGCCTGATGTCACACCATGCCCCCTCAATGCAAGTCTATGGGAGGGGGCGTAGCCCCCTCCCATAGACTTGCATTGAGGGGGCATGGTGTGACATCACGAGGGTCGTGGTCGAGATGCCCCCTCCCATAGACTTGCATTGAGGGGGCATGGTGTGACATCACGAGGGGCGTGGTCGAGATGCCCCCTCCCATAGACTTGCATTGAGGGGGCATGGTGTGACATCACGAGGGGCGTGGTCGAGATGCCCCCTCCCATAGACTTGCATTGAGGGGGCATGGTGTGACATCACGAGGGGCGTGGTCGAGATGCCCCCTCCCATAGACTTGCATTGAGGGGGCATGGTGTGACATCACGAGGGGCGTGGTCGAGATGCCCCCTCCCATAGACTTGCATTGAGGGGGCATGGTGTGACATCACGAGGGGCGTGGTCGAGATGCCCCCTCCCATAGACTTGCATTGAGGGGGCATGGTGTGACATCACGAGGGGCGTGGTCGAGATGCCCCCTCCCATAGACTTGCATTGAGGGGGCATGGTGTGACATCACGAGGGGCGTGGTCGAGATGCCCCCTCCCATAGACTTGCATTGAGGGGGCATGGTGTGACATCACGAGGGGCGTGGTCGAGATGCCCCCTCCCATAGACTTGCATTGAAGGGGCATGGTGTGACATCACGAGGGGCGTGGTCGAGATGCCCCCTCCCATAGACTTGCATTGAGGGGGCATGGTGTGACATCACGAGGGGCGTGGTCGAGACGTAACGACCCCCACCGCCCGCTACACGCATTCGGAACAAAATGTTCCAAATGATGGGACAGCGAAGTACCCCTTTAAGTGCTGCCCCCTCAACACTGCTGTCCTAGGCACAGGCCCCTGTGTGCCTAATGGCATATACAGCCCTGCTCGGATCAAAGTGTGCATTCGTAAGGAGAATGGATATGTGGCGGATACTTACTTACAGTAAATTCGATTCGTCACAAACTTCTCGGCTCGGCAGTTAATGACTTTTCCTGCATAAATTAGTTCAGCTTTCAGGTGCTCCGGTGGGCTGGAAAAGGTGGATACAGTCCTAGGAGACTCTTTCCTAGGACTGTATCCACCTTTTCCAGCCCACCGGAGCACCTGAAGGCTGAACTAATTTACGCAGGAAAAGTCATCAACTGCCGAGCCGAGAAGTTCGTGACGAATCGAATTTACTGTAAGTTCGCTCATCTCTAGTGGCGACAGTCAAAAATAAACGTAATGCAAATGTAACTTCTTGGATTGGATTGGATTATTCCGGCCTATCACAACCCCTGTAAGGGAGTTTTAGTTATGATTTGGGCAATAGGATGCCACAATCTTCCATATTTAATGCAGATGAAATAGAATTACAGGAGTAAAGCTTACTGTGCTGTGATCCACGTTCCTCCGCACTCTGCTCACCACCCGCTCTGGAAAGACAACCTCATAGTCCTGCAGTCCAGAAACTTGATAGCCTAAAGATAGAATTCATAAATGCTATCATTAGGCAAGACTTATCTACACATGTACAATTTGCAGAACATACAAATCATCAAGATATCATCAATCTGGTTTTGTACTCACCTAGAGATTATCCAGTCTAATCCTTCTCCAACAAGATTACTAAATGCACATCAGAGGTGTAATCTAAAGTTCCTGGGCCCTGATCCAAAATCTGTAACTGGGCCTATCCAACGTTCATGTACTATAAACTGTGCCAATACCTCCTGTGTAGTTTAACCCCTTAAAAGGGGTTATCCAGGAAAAAAACTTTTTTTTATATATCAACTGGTCCCAGAAAGTTAAACAGATTTGTAAATTACTTCTATTAAAAAATCTTAATCCTTTCAGTACTTATGAGCTTCTGAAGTTAAGGTTGTTCTTTTCTGTCTAAGTAATCTCTGATGATACGTGTCTCGGGAACCGCCCAGTTTAGAAGAGGTTTGCTATGGGAATTTGCTTCTAAACTGGGCGTTTCCCGAGACACGTGTCATCAGAGAGGATTTAGACAGAAAAGAACAACCTTAACTTCAGAAGCTCATAAGTACTGAAAGGATTAAGATTTTTTAATAGAAGTAATTTACAAATCTGTTTAACTTTCTGAAGCCAGTTGATATATAAAAAAAAGTTTTTTCCTGGAATACCCCTTTAAGGACCCAGCCAATTTTCACTGTAGGACCCGACCATTTTTTTACACATCTGACCACTGTCACTTTAAGCATTAATAACTCTGGGATGCTTTAACTTTTCATTCTGATTCCTAAATTGTCTTTTCATTACATATTCTACTTTATGTTAGTGGTAAAATTTCGTCGGTACTTGAATCATTTCTTGGTGAAAAATTCCAAAATTTTATGAAAAAATAGAAAATTTTGCATTTTTTTTAATTTGAAGCTCTCTGCTTATAAGGAAAATAGACAAACCAAATAAATGATATATAGATTGACATATACAATATGTCTACTTCATGTTGGCATCATAAAGTTGACATGTTTTTACTTTTGGAAGACATCAGAGGGCTTCAAAGTATAGCAACAAATTTCCAATTTTTCACAAAATTTTAAAAATCGAAAATTTTCAGGGACCAGTTTAGTTTTGAAGTGGATTTGAAGGGCCTTCCTATTAGAAATACCCCACAAATGACCCCATTATAAAAACTGCACCCCTCAAAGTATTCAAAACGACATTTAAAAAGTTTGTTAACCCTTTAGGTGTTTCACAGGAATAGCAGCAAATTGAAGGAGAAAATTCAAAATTGTCATTGTTTTTTCTCTCTCTAAAATGCTAGTTTTCCCCCAAATTTTTTATTTTAACAAGTGGTAATAGGAGAAAGTATGGAAATACCCCATGTGTGGACATCAAGTGCTCTGCTGGTGAACTACAATGCTCAGAAGATTTGGCTTTTGGAAAGCAAATTTTGCTGAAATGGTTTTTGGGGGCATGCCGCATATAGGAAGCCCCTATGGTAACAGAACAGCAAAAACAACAAAAAAAAAACACATGGCATACTATTTTGGGGGTACAGTGAGGCTTAAGGGGCTCTCCACCATAGGGTGATTTTAGTACGTACCTGGCAGACAGTAAAGGACATGCTTAGGAAGGATCTGCGCTTGTCTTGGGGCTAAATGGCTATGTTGTAAGATTACCATGATACTATGGCTAGCTTTTTTGTGAACTGATATTTCCTGTTTGACTTTTTGACTACAAATCCCACAATGCCATTTTCCACCCTCTCACACATCAGCCACCCCACCCATTGAATCAAAAGACCTGTGGTTTTCAATCAGGGTGCCTAAAGCTGTTGCATTAGTTGCAGATTGCTCTCTCCACCCATTGAAGCAGACAGGCTCCCTGTCATCAGCATTGCAAGCTGGGAAAAATCCGAGACAACAGTCATTTTGTATGCTGTTAAAAATAAATATTGGGGTGAAAATCACATAAGAATTGTGAGAAACCCGTCACACACAGGTACAGACACTATATTATGAACTACACTAACTTTACAGCCCCTGTAGCATAGTTAAATAAAAAATAATAATCCTGGAATACCCCTTTAAAGTCAAACAGGAAATACAAGTTCACAAAAAACTAGCCACAGTGTTATGGTAATCTCACAACATAGTCATTTAGCTCCAAGACAAGCGCAGATCCTTCCTAAGCATGTCCATTACTGTCTGCCAGGTACGTACTAAAATCACCTTATGGTGGATAACCCCTTTAAGACGTCACAGGTGTTTAACAAAAAGTCGTCAGTCGGATGTGAAATTTTTTTTTTCACATTTTTACAAGGAGTAATAGGAGAAAATGACCCCCAAAATTTGTAACCCAATTTCTTCTCAGTATGGAAAAACCCCATGTGTGGACGTCAAGTGCTCTGCTGGCGCACTACAATGCTCAGAAGAGAAGGAGCGCCATTGAGCTTTTGGAGAGAGAATGTGTTTTTGGAATGGAAGTCAGGGGCCATGTGCATTTACAAAGCCCCCCGTGGTGCCAGAACAGTGGACCCCCCCACATGTGACCCTATTTTGGAAACTACACCCCTCACAGAATTTAATATGGCCTGCAGTGAGTATTTACACCCTACTGGCATTTGACAGATCTTTGGAACAGTGGGCTGTGCAAATGAAACAAATGAACATTTAACATTTTCACGGACCACTGTTCCAAAAATCTGTCAGACACCTGTGGGGTGTAAATGCTCACTGTACCCATTATTATATTACGTGAGGGGTGTAGTTTCCAAAATGGGGTCACATGTGGGGGGGGGGGTCCATCGTTCTGTCATTATGGGGGCTTTTTAAACACACATAGCCTTCAATTCCAGACAAATTTTCTCTTCAAAAGCCCAATGGCGCTCCTCTTCAGAGCATTGTAGTTCACCTGCGGAGCACTTTACATCCACATGAGGTATTTTCTTGCTCAGAAGAAATAGGGCTTAACTTTTGGGGGGCTTTTTTTTGTATTTTCCCTTGTGAAAATGAAAAATTTAGGGTAACACCAGCATTTTAGTGAACATTTTTTTTTTCATTTTCCCATCCAACTTTAATGAAAATTCTTCAAACACCTGTGGGGTGTTAAGGCTCACTATACCCCTTGTTACGTTCCGTGAGGGGTGATGTTTCCAAAATGCGGTCACATGTGGGTATTTTTTTTTTTGCGTTTATGTTAGAACGGCTGTAAAATCAGCCACCCCTGTGCAAATTTCCAATTTAGGCCTCAAATGTACATGGTGCGCTCTCAATCCTGAGCCTTGTTGTTCGTCCGCAGAGCATTTTAATCCCACATATGGGGTATTTCCGTACTCAGGAGAAATTGCGTTACAAATTTTGCGGGTCTTTTTTTCCCTTTTACTTCTTGTAAAAAATAAAAAGTATGGGGCACACCAGCATGTTAGTGTAAAAATTCTTTTTTTTTTAAACTAACAGGCTGGTGTAGCCCCTAACTTTTCCTTTTCATAAGGGGTAAAAGGAGAAAAAGCCCCCCAAAATTTGCAGTGCAATTTCTCCCGAGTATGGAAATATCCCATATGTGGCCCTAAACTGTTTCCTTGAAATATGAAAGGGCTCCGAAGTGAGAAAGCGCCATGTGCATTTGAGGACTAAATTAGGGATTGCATAGAGGTGGACATAGGGGTATTCTACGCCAGTGATTCCCAAACAGGGTGCCTCCAGCTGTTGCTAAACTCCCAGCATGCCTGGACAGTCAGTGGCTGTCCGAAAATGCTGGGAGTTGTTGTTTTGCAACAGCTGGAGGCTCCGTTTTGGAAACACTGCCGTACGATACATTTTTCATTTTTATTGGGGGGGGGCAGTGTAAGGGGGTGTATATGTAGTGTTTTACCCTTTATTTGTGTAAGTGTAGTGTAGTGTTTTTAGGGTACATTCGCACTGGCGGGTTTACGGTGAGTTTCCCACTAGGAGTTTGCGCTGTGGCGAAAAATTTGCAGCAGCTCAAACTTCAAGCAGGAAACTTACTGTAAACCCGTCCATGTGAATGTACCCTGTACATTCACATGGGGGGGACAAACCTCCAGCTGTTTCAAAACTACAACTCCCAGCATGTCCTGACAGACCGTGTATGCTGGGAGTTGTAGTTTTGCAACAGCTGGAGGAACACTGGTTGGAAACTTTCAGTTAGGTTCTGTTACCTAACTCAGTATTTTCTAACCAGTGTGCCTCCAGCTGTTGCAAAACTACAACTCCCAGCTTGTACTGATCGCCGAAGGGCATGCTGGGAGATGTAGTTATGCAACAGTTGGATTGTACGCAACTACAACTCCCAGCATGCTGAGACAGATGTTTGCTGTTTGGGTATGCTGGGTTTTGCAGTTTTGCAATATCTGGAGGGCTACAGTTTAGAAACCACTGCACAGTGATCTCTGAACTGTGACCCTCCAGATGTTGCAAAACTACAAATCCCAGCATGTTCAGACAGCAAACCGCTGTGTCGGCATGCTAGGAGTTGTAGTTTTGCAAGATCTAGAAGGCCACAGTTTAGAGACAACTGCACAGTGATCTCCAAACTGTAGCCCTCCAGCTGTTGCAAAACTACAAATCCCAGCATGCCCAAAACAGCAAACAGCTGTCTGGGCATGCTGGAAGTTTGTAGTTTAGCAACATCTGGAGGGCTACAGTTTAGAGACCACTGTATAGTGGTCTCAAACTGTAGCCCTCCAGATGCTGCTAGGCAACGCACCGGCTTCCGTAGGATCCAGGGAGCCGCATCGCCGTCCTCTGCTGCAGTCGATCACCGCCGCCGATCGCCGCCCGCTGACGATGGGTAAGTGGACTTCAGCGCCGGTCCTCGTCGGTTTCCCCGTTCTACCTGGCCTACTGTGGGTGGGCAGAATGAGGAAACCGAAAGTTAACCCCCCCACCCCCAATTTGCTATTGGTCATCGCTTCTAGACCCCGGTCCAGACCCCGGTCTGGTCCCCACGCAACGGGGACAGAAATTCCCATGGACATACAGGTACGCCCTGGGTCCTTAAGTGCCAGGGCGTCAGGGCTTACCTGTCCCCTAAGGATAGGGGATAAGATGTCTGATCGCAGGGCTCCTGCCGCTCGTGATCTCCCTGCCTCACCCAGCATTCGATAAGAGCATAAGGTGCATGGCCACCCCCCCTAGCGTCACGCACCCTCCCATAGACTTGCATTGAGGGGATATGACTGTTCATGCCTCCTCGCCTCTCCCATAGCACTGTATGGGAAAGGGGCGTGGAAGGGGCGTACCGTTGACCTCAGAGAGGTCAATGCTATGCGCATTAGCCGCTCACATAGAGCGACAATGCGGGGGGCCCCATTTGGGAGATTGCAGGGGGTTCCCAACGGTCGGACCCCCGCGATCAGACACTTATCCCTTATCCTGTGGATAGGGGATAAGTTGTCTTTTGCTGCAGATGTCCTTTAAGCTAAAAAACTGACAGAAAATCTAGGTGTGAACCTAACCGGAATCTGAAATCCCTTTACAACAGCTACCAGCCTTTCACTTTTTATACGAAAATAATTCATTACTTCCTATAATGTCATTTATTTTAAGGTTTATTAACTACAATAAATACAGTAACAGCATGACTCACAATACCCTCTGGGAAGATTATTACAGGTGCGCAGGGAAGTAACCATTGTCAGACTAAACTGGGAGGAACTGACAGGTGATGTACAGTATATTCATTATTTGTCCATCTAGACCGGTCTGGAAAGTTTTTTCAAGACAATGATGAAGATTTAGCACTGAGCCATTGTACGGTGAAAAGTTTTGCAAATATAGTTCATGATGCAATCCTGTGTTCTGCTGTCAGTCAATGGCGGTATACTTGTCAGAGGCTGAATACTTGGCGTCATCATGTCCAACTGCAACAAATCTGCTATGTGTGAACAAAGCCAGACTGTATGTTTGAAACAAATTGTGAATCCACATTTCTCTATTCTTTAAAGGGGTACTTCAGTGGAAATTTTTTATTTTTTTATTTTTTTTACATCAACTGGTGCCAGAAAGTTAAAGGGGTACTCCGGTGCTTACACATCTTATCCCCTATTCAAAGGTTACGGATAAGATGCCTGATCACGGGAGTCCCGCAGCTGGGGACGCCCGCGATCATGCACGCAGCACCCCATTTGTAATGAGTGCCCAGAGCGTGTTCGCTCCGGGTCTGATTATGGTCGACCGCAGAGCCGGCGGCGTGTGATGTCACGCCCCGCCCCCATGTGACGTCACGCTCCGCCCCTCAATGCAAGCCTACGGGAGGGGGCGTGATAGCTACGGGAGGGGGCATGATCACGGGCGTCCCCAGTGGCGGGACTCCCGCGATCAGGCATCTTATCCCCTATCCTTTGGATGTGTAAGCACCGGAGTACCCCTTTAAACACATTTGTAAATTACTTCTATTTAAAAATCTTAATCCTTCCAGTACTTATCATCTGCTGTATTCTCCACGGGAAGTTGTATTTCTTTCTGAATTTCTTTTCTGTCTGACCACAGTGCTCATAGCAAACCTTTCCTGCTCTGGACCAGCGGCGTAGCGTGGGTTGTCAGCACCCGGGGCAAGGCAAGTCATTTGCACCTCCTAACCCGTGGATTTTAGCACTCGAGTCTCTTCCACTAGGTTAGTTAAAGAAACCCTTACCCCCTAAGCACATGTATTGTTTGTTATGAAAATACTGATGTCATTAAAGTAAAATGCATCTAAATACAAGTTTATTTTCAAACACTTTATTGAGTGCGAACATGAATTACACATTCTCCACATTTTCAGCAGGTCTATGAATACAAATATACAAATGTAGTAACCTAGCATGGGCCGCGCTATTATATGTCGTCTCACAACCATCGTAAACGACAAAAAATATCAAGAGCAAAAACTAATCAAAATGGAACCGAACCCTGGAGATGATCCAAGGCACATGACTTTGGGTATTATAAGTAAGAGACAAATGTCAGGGGGGCATTATATGTGCATTATATGGGCACATGACAGGGGGCCCCTGTCATGTGCCCCCACATATATTGCCCCCTGACATGTGCCCCCACATATAATGCCCCCCTGACATGTGACCCTGACTTATAATGTCCTCTGTCCTGTGCCCCTCACATATAATGCCCCATGTCCTGTGCCCCTCACATGTGCCCCTCACATATAATGCCCCCCTGTCATGTGCCCCTCACTTTTAATGCCCCCCTGACATGTGCCCCTCACATATAATGCCCCCCTGTCATGTGCCCCTAACATATAATGCCCCCCTGACATGTGCCCCTCACATATAATGCCCCCCTGTCATGTGCCCCCACATATAATGCCCCCCTGACATGTGCCCCTTACTCATCATTTGCCCCTCTCACTTATAATTTGCTCCCCCCTCCCCTTTCTCACGCCCGTCATCTTTCTCCCACGCTGCGGCTGCTCCATTCCTGCAGTCAGTGAGAGCCGCGGGGATGTGATCTCCGGGCGCGGGCTCGATGATGTGATGTCATCGCGCCGGCCTGCCGTGATTGGCTCTCACTGACTGCAGGAATGGAGCAGCCGTGGCGTGTGATAGAAAGGTGACGGGCGTGAGAAAGGGGTGGTGGAGCGGGACAGCCGACAGCTCCCGCTCCACCATGCGATAGTTCAGGAAGAGGGGCAACAATTTCGGGGAGGATGGGGGGGGGGGGGCAATTGCCCCGTTGCCTCCCCCCCCTGGATCCGCCACTGCCTCCACAGTGGGCAGCGACCCGGCGGCTCGGATCGGATTCGCACAGCCAGCACTGCAGAGAGAGTGAGTGAGCCAGGCAGGGGCAGAGAGCTGCGAGTGCGAGCGCGCCCCCCCCCCCCAGATGTTGCGCCCGATGCGGCCGGCCCACCCTGCACCCCCCACGCTACGCCTCTGCTCTGGACAGTTCCTGATATGGAATACAGCAGCTGATAAGTACTGGAAAGAATTAAGATTTTTTAAATAGAAGTAATTTACAACTTTCTGGCACCAGTTGATTTTAAAGATTTTGTTTTCCACTGGAGTACCCCTTTAATCACATAATGGAATACAGACGTGTCAGTTTCTAAGGTTATTACATTGTGAGTCCGGTTTGTTACACCCCAGCGCCTTTTCAGAGGCTTCTAAATCTTAAGGATTTGGGGATTATTTATGTGTATTATGTGCAAATCCTCTAGATTTGTTTTGCTATTCTGGGAATTATCTCCCACTGACAAGCTCTGTGTACATGTATCCTGTACCTGGGGATGGGCATTTTCATGCAATGATTAGGAATATAATATTAACTTATATGTTATTTATACATTTATTTAAAATCTTCTTAGTAACCCCACACTGGGGGCCGGGGCCACAAGCTTTAGATGGGCAAACACATATGATGGCTGTTGGTTGAAGTTACATGTATGTGTTCTGGATATGTTTTGCTGTGTATTGTGATATATAATGTGTTGTTACTTTAAGAAATTGTGGTGTCCCGGCACCGTATTTCATACTGTGCCTTGGTAGGGGGGTCCCCAAAGTCAGAGTCCCTAGGACTGTGGGGGTCTGCTTCCCTAATTAGCCCCTAGTCACCCCTTAGTAAGTTAATATTTATAAATATTGTCATTGTAAATATGTATATTGCATTACTCACTTGTTTGGCGTCGCAGGACCTTTGGTCATGTGACCCGTTACCAGGGCCGTTTGAAGGAATTTGGGGGCCCCAAGCAAAATAGACATGGAGGCCCCCCCCCCCACGCAAAGCCTACAGGAACCACAGCATAGCCATACAGTTAAAGTTTACCCACAATTTATATAAATAAAAAAGGAGATTAACATTGCAATTTCCATGCACATTAAATGCAATAGCAGTATTTGCACTGTGCAAATACTGCTGTTGCATTTAATGTGCATGAAATTTGAACATTTTCAATAAATGAACATTTGCGAAAAACACCACTGTACCATGCAAATTGTGTGGTACAGTGGTGTTTTTTGCAAATGTTTAATGTATATTCGATACAATGTAGTACCCCCAGATTAACCCCCTCCCCACAGTAGGCAGGTAGTACCCCTAGATTAACCCCCTCCCCCCAGCAGGCAGGTAGTACCCCCAGATTAACCCCCGTAGGCATGTAGCACCCCCACATTAACCCCCTCCCCCCCAGTAGGCAGGTAGTATCCCCTGCACCCCAGGTGGGGGTTCATCTGGGGGTGCTACCTTCCTACTGGGGGGAAGAGGGGGTTAATCTGGGGGTACTACCTTCCTACAGGGTGGGGGAGTGGGGGTTAATCTGGGGGTACTACCTTCCTACTGGTTGGGAGGGAGTTAATCTGGGGGTTACTACCTATCTACTGGGGGGCCCCAGATTACCCCCTCCCCCCAGTAGGCAGGTAGTACCCCCAGATTAACCCCCCCCCCAGTAGGCAGGTAGTACCCCCTGTACCCCAGGAGGGGGTTAATCTGGGGGTGCTACCTTCCTACTGGGGGGGAGGGTGTTAATCTGGGGGTACTACCTTCTTACAGGGCGGGGGTGGAGGTTAATCTTGGGGTACTACCTTCCTACTGGGGGGCCCCAGATTACCCCTCCCCCCCCCAGTAGGCAGGTAGTACCCCAGATTAACCCCCTCCCCCCAGTAGGCCGCCAGCACCCCCAGATTCCCCCCCCCCCAGTATGCAGGTAGTACCCCCTGTACCCCAGAGGGGGTTCATCTGGGGGTGTTACCTTCCTACTGGAGGTGAGGGGTTAATCTGGGGGTACTACCTGACTACTGGGGGGGGGGGCCCAGATTAACCCCCCTCCCCCCAGTAGGCAGGTAGTACCCCCAAATTAACCCCCTCCTCCCCCAGTAGGAAGGTAGTACCCCAGATTAATCCCCTTCCCCCCAATAGGCAGGTTGTACCCCAGATTAACTCCCTCCTCACCCAGTAGGAAGGTAATACCCCAGATTAAACCCCCCCCCCCCCCAGTAGGCAGGTAGTACCCCCTGTACCACAGGAGGGGGTTCATCTGGGGGTGCTACCTTCCTACTGGGGGGGAGGGGGTTAATCTGGGGGTACTACCTGACAACTGGGGGGGGGGGCCCAGATTAACCCCCCTCCCCCCAGTAGGCAGGTAGTACCCCCAAATTAACCCCCTCCTCCCCCAGTAGGAAGGTAGTACCCCAGATTAATCCCCTTCCCCCCAATAGGCAGGTTGTACCCCAGACTAAACCCCTCCCCTCCCCCCAGACCCAGTAGGCAAGTAGTTAGGGGTACTCACCCCAGTCAGAGTCACTGAAATGTAACTGACGCCACACGACGCGCACAGTCACGTGACACGTCACATCACGCTCTACGGCCGGCGTTAGGATGCCCTGGGACTCAGCGTGACGTCATGTGACGCACGAACATATGAAGTCCGGACCAGAGGTGAGCCGGGGCGGGGCACAAAAGGAGCCGGAGGCAGCGACTTCAGTCTCTGCCTCCCGCTCCAGACAAGCTCTAGCACTGCTGGCCCGGCAGGCCGACAGGGCGAGCTGCCTGCTGAACGGGATAGGGAAGGAGGACAGGCAAACACAGGCTCTGCTTTGGGGCCCCGGGCCAGCTCGGGGCCCCAAGCCATTGCTTGGTTTGCCTGTCCTCTTCCGACGGGCCTGCCCGTTACTCAGAACTCTATGGTATGTTGAAGGACCTTAGATGGTTCTTAAGTCACGTGTTCACCCAAAATGCCGTGTAACGGTGAGTGACAGTTGTTATGGACCAATCCAAAACGGCTCAGCCCCTGCCCATATAAGGGAGCTGCGGCCATTGATCGCTCTCTTGGGTTGCTGTCACTGAATGAGGTAGGACCTCCGCAACTTTCAAGTACGTTTACTAGGCCCAAGCCTTGCGGCCTCGGCCTATACCACAGCGGTTATATAGATATAATTCCCCGCTACTCTCCGCAAGATCACTGGACCTAAACGCACCCCTAAATCCAGCGGATCTATGCAACAGAATCTTCCTAAAGCTAAATTGAGCTTATCTGATCTCAACCAAATGTCAATCACTGCTCAACTACAAATAGACTTTGTTATCTGGACTGTTATTGATCTTGCCTGCTGCCGAAAATCTTCAGTAAAAGTTCCTGCAAGTTTTCAGTTAAACGGTGGTTGTGGACAATCCATTTATTACGCACTCACCTATCGTTCTTGGGAAGGGTGGCGATAGGCCCAGCACCATTACAGTATTTAACCCTCACCCTGGCGTCACGAGTGACAAGGGGTAACAGCGTCCTTTATTATCCAGAACAGCAACACCCCAACTACCCTACATACCCCCGAGGCGTACCACAAAATGTACCATGTGATTGTTACCCAGGTACCCAGGAGGTATCGGTGACCTGGTGATCCCAGGGGTGACCTATGGGCTCCCTGCTAGTCTCCCCCATATAAGCCCTGGGTGGAGCTAGCTCGCTCTCTTAGTTCCTGAGTCTTTGCTGAGGTCAAGTCGAGTCTAGGTGTGTGTCCAGAGTCATTGGAGGCCTCAAGTCCAGACTGCAGCCACAGTCAATTGCAAGTAATCTACAGTCACAGCTTATCAAGTCAGTCCCTGTCAGCAACTGTCAAGTCAGCGTGGCCTGCATTAAATTGTCCACTCCCACTACAAGTCCCAGCAATCCCTTAAGGTCTTATGACCCCAATAACACCCCCTGCACCTCTTATGACCCCCATAACACCCCCTGCACCTCTTATGACCCCATAACACCCCCTGCACCTCTTATGACCCCCATAACCCCTGCACCTCTTATGACCCCCATAACCCCTTGCACCTCTTATGACCCCCATAACACCACCCCCACACCTCTTATGACCCCCATAACACCCCCTGCACCTCTTATCACCCCTGCACCTCTTATGACCCCCATAACACCCCTCCCCTGCACCTCTCATCATCCTTGTAGTCCCCTAACCACCATACGCCCCCCTCCATGCCCCCGGGTCCCCCCGCGCCAGTTTATTTACCCTGCTGGGGATCGGATGCGGCGTGAGGCTGCTGGTCCTAGTCCCGTCACTGGATGCTGGAGATCGCGTGAGGACGTAGGCAAGGACAGGTCAGGTGACTGAAGTAGACGTCACGTGCGTGCCTGCGCGGGGCACGTGACGTCTCTACTCCAATCAGCCCCTGACCTGTATCTTAAGGGGCCCGTGCCCTACAAAAAGGTAATTTTAAAAGAAATGTGCGGGCCCCCCGGACTATGAGGCCCGGTCATAGTCCTGGGGGCACCCAGCGGTCAGTTAGTGACAGTGGCAGTCACTCACTGACAGGCCAATAAAAAAGAAATAAAATTAAAAAAAAAGGTCCAGGGACATCCGGGCCTCCCTGAAGCTCCGGGCCCCATACAGGTGTATGGGTTGTATCCCCCTGATGGCGGCCCTAGTTGTACCCCCCTGATAGTGGCCCTGTTTACAGCACAACTGACTATGTCCCTCTAAACCATTGAAAACAAAATAGCAGAGGAGTGTCACAGCACCATAAAGCTTCAAGCAAAAAGATATCAACAAAATCTAAGTTATATGAACTCTGATGTAACATTGCTGAGATTACATTGGAAATCTAGAACAAATATGTCCTGTGTACCCCATAGATAGCAATTCTCATGCAAAAATAAAGGTTTTACATAAGTCTTTGAGAATGGACTAAAGATGTTCCTTCTCAATGTACATGTACCCAATGTTTCATGAGATTTATTACAGTCTACTTCTGCTTCTATTTTGCATACTCTGTTAGTAGAGATGAGTGAACTTACAGTAAATTCGATTCGTCACGAACTTCTCGGCTCGGCAGTTGATGACTTATCCTGCATAAATGAGTTCAGCTTTCCGGTGCTCCGGTGGGCTGGAAAAGGTGGATACATTCCTAGGAGACTCTTTCCAAGGACTGTATCCACCTTTTCCAGCCCACCGGAGTGCCTGAAAGCTGAACTAATTTATGCAGGATAAGTCAGCAACTGCCGAGCTGAGAAGTTTGGGACGAATCGAATTTACTGTAAGTTCGCTCATCTCTATCTGTCGGTACAAAAGAACATAACTTGCATGTATTGCAGGAAGTAGGACCTGGTACTCAGAATTACTGTACAGTGATCCCTCAACTTACAATGGCCTCAACATACAATGGTCTTTTCTGGACCATTGTAAGTTGAAACCAGACTCAACATACAATGTTATGGACAGTCCAGATCTGTGAAACGTGTCAATGAACTGACCAATCAGAATGGGCATTCACTGGTAAAACTCCTGTATTACTGAAGCGTATGCACTGACTGGTGTCTGGTAGCGCCCCCTACAGTACAGGGAGGTATTACATGTTCTGTACTCTTTACCTGTACCAGGGTTAGCTGCTCCTTTGGACACCAGGTGAGGATGGCTCCATGCAACTTTTTTAGGACATTGTGCACTGTACAGGACCCTGAAGAAGCTTCTGTCCTCTACATAGACCAGTGTTTCCCAAGCAGGGTGCCCCCAGTTGTTTCAAAACTACAACTCCCAGCATGCCCGGACAGCCTTTGGCTGTCCGGGCATGCTGGGAGTTGTAGTTTTGCAACAGCTGGAGGCTCCCTGCTTGGGAAACACTGACATAGACAGTGATTTACAGCTTCCAGCAGATCTTTCTTACTTTATATGTAAGGATTTGCTTTATCTATATTAGTTATCTACTTATTTTTCTTTAATTCTCACTTTTTCCTATTTTTGGATGACATTTTGGTGGCTTCAGAACCAATTACCAGGTTTCCATAGAGTTCTGGTCTCAACATACAATGATTTCAACTTACAATGGTCGTCCTGGAACCAATTAATATTGTAACTTGAGGGACCACTGTATTTGTTACCCCAAAATTTTGTAGCGTTTGTCAGTACAACTGACCAACATTAAAAATACCTTTCAATTTTCATAAGTGATCCCGAGGGTTTCGGCCAAGATATCAGCTTCAATTCTGATGTCTGGGTAAAGAAACGCCTAGCTAACACTCTGATAACAGGCAGAATAGATTGCTTAGGATTGACCAAAATGGGCAAACCATTTAAATGTGTCTTAAGGGTCTATTCACACCTACAGTATTCTGTTTTGATGCGTAGATTTGATTTGAAAGGTTTTGAAGCCGTGTTCAGTTATTGAGTTTACATTGAAATCTGCAGCAGAAAATCCTGGGCATCAAATCTGCGCAGAATACTGTACGTGTGCATAGACCCTAAAAGGGGTTTCCCCATCATAAACATTCATTTCCTACAGATGGGTGAAGAATGTATGATTGGTGGGGATTCAACTATTGGAACCCTTACCGATTATGAGAACAGGGTGTCTCGTGTCCCACTGGTTGAATGGAGCACTGGTCTAGACTTCATGGCGGCTCATTTAAAGGGGTACTCCGGTAAAAACCTTTTTTCTTTTAAATCAACTGGTGCCAGAAAGTTAAACATATTTGTAAATTACTTCTATTAAAAAAATCTTAATCCTTCCTGTACTTATTAGCTGCTGAATACTACAGAGGAAATTATTTTCTTTTTGGAATGCTCTCTGATGACATCACGAGCACAGTTCTCTCTGCTGACATTATTATAATAATAACACTTTATTAATTATTGTCCTTAGTGGGATTTGAACCCAAGTCCCCAGCACTGCAAGGCAGCAGTGCTAACCACTGAGCCACCATGCTGCCCTTAGCATACATCTGCTATGCATGGTTGCTAAAATGGACAGAGATGTCAGCAGAGAGCACTGTGCTCGTGATGTCATCAGTGTTCCAAAAAGAAAGGAATCTCCTCTATAGCATTCAGCAGCTAATAAGTACTGGATGGATTAAGATTTTTTAATAGAAGTGATTTACAAATATGTTTAACTTTCTGCCACCAGTTAATTTAAAAGAAAAAAGGTTTTCACCGGAGTATCCCTTTAAACTTTTAAGTTCAGACAAAGATAGCCAAGTACAGCGCATGTATACCTGACACTCTATTTAACCAAGAAGGACACGGGACCCCATTCTTGTGATCAGTGGCAGTCCCTGTGATTGGACCCCCACTGATCACTTATGCTGCAGATAGGTGTTGAGTGTTCTATGTAGGTATGCTGTTAGGCTAGGCTCAGACTACGGAATTTCCATTTTAAAATTTCCGAAATTCCGCTTGCTAAAAAGTACCTGCGAGTCAATGGGATTACCGTGCACCTGTTCATACTTTGGATTTTTTCACTTGGAATTTGCGTGCCTAATTTCCGCTTGAAAATTTCCGCATGAAGAAAGGAGGTGCTCTTTCTTCAGACGGATTTCCGCCGCAGAATCCCATTGACTTCAATGGGACTCTCATTTCCCGGCGGATTTTTGTTCGAACGTGGAACGTAGGCAGATTGAAAGCGGATTACATGCGGAAAATCCGTACGGATTTGAGTCAGAAATTTTAATATGATCAGCCCACTGGTTCTTGGACTAGCTCACATTCTTCCTTTTAAATACGCCTGGGTCGGGCCATGTGATCACATGGTCCAAAAGGGGCTGAACTTGGCTCTCAGTGCACTCCCACTGTTTTCTGCGTCGAATTTACGCGGAAATTTAAGGCGGATTTGGTGGCATCATTTCTGTTCGGAATAGCGGCGGATTACTCGCGGAAATGACAAAATCACACATGAAACTGAAAAACGCCTTTGGAGGCGGAAAATAGTTGTGGAAAATTTTGCAGGCAGACAGTCGGAAATTCCTTAGTCTGAACCTAGCCTTAAAGGGGTACTCCGCCCCTGGCATCTTATCCCCTATCCAAAGCATAGGGGATAAGATGTCAGATCGCCGCGGTCCCGCTGCTGAGGACCCCTGGGATCCCCGCTGCTGCACCCCGCCATCATTACTGCACAGAGCGAGTTCGCTCTGTGCATAATGACGGGCGATACAGGGGCCGGAGCAGCGTGTCGTCATGGCTCCGCCCCTCATGACATCATGGCCCATCCCCTTAATGCAAGTCTATGGCAGAGGGCGTGACGACCGCCACGCCCCCTTCCCATAGACTTGTATTGACGGGGGCGGGCCGTGACGTCACGAGGGACGGAGCCGTGACATAACGATTCTCCGGCCCCTGTATCGCCCGTCATTACGTGCAGAGCGATCTCGCTCTGCGCAGTAGTGGTAGCGGGGTGCTGCAGCAGCGATACCCGGGGTCCCCAGCAGCAGGACCCCGGCGATCTGACATCTTATCCCCTATCCTTTTGGATAGGGGATAAGATGTCTAGGAGCGGAATACCCCTTTAATCTTAATAGGGCCCATTATACAACACAAAATGGGGCCCCAATTTTTTATTTAAACATGACTGCAGAATTCTGCTGTTTCCTCAGAACTGTAAGAAAAGGATTTTGTCATAATTACTAATCATTTGTCTTCTGGCCAATGTTTGGGTAGTAGAACCTATAAGGCATAGAGCAGTGGTCTTCAACCTGCAGTCCTCCAGATGTTGCAAAACTACAACTCCCAGCATGCCCGGACAGCCGTTGGCTGTCCGGGCATGCTGGGAGTCGTAGTTTTGCAACATCTGGAGGTCCGCTGGTTGAAGACCACTGGCATAGAGGATAAAAAGAAGTGTTTGGGCTATGTCCTCGCACACTGCCACTTGTAAATACACACAGCTTCTAATTTTGAAAGTGACCTGTAATATTACTGGAGGAGACCTTCATAATACACCATTTTTAGGAGCATACAACAACCTTATGAAATCAGAGGCACAGAGAGGTACCGATGGGGCACAGAGCAGGTTTCTGGCATTGTTTTACCTATCCATACCACACAGATCTGAAAAATGGTTGTGTGTAGAGATGAGCGAATTTACAGTAAATTCGATTCGTCACGAACTTCTCGGCTCGGCAGTTGATGACTTTTCCTGCATAAATGAGTTCAGCTTTCAGGTGCTCCGGTGGGCTGGAAAAGGTGGATACAGTCCTAGGAGACTCTTTCCTAGGACTGTATCCACCTTTTCCAGCCCACCGGAGCACCTGAAAGCTGAACTAATTTATGCAGGAAAAGTCATCAACTGCCGAGCCGAGAAGTTCGTGACGAATTGGATTTACTGTAAGTTCGCTCATCTCTAGTAGTGTACATGAGACCTGTAATAGTGGAGTTAATATCTATGTATAAAATCTAATACTGATCTTGGTAATGTATAAATCTGTACTGAATATGACAAATACATTACACTCTGATTATATTATTATAACAATATGATAATACTACTGAATCTATTACCATTATATTAACCATCAAAATAATGATTACAATGTCTAACCAGTCACCTGCAGACTACTTGGGTTGCAAGCATAGCAGACGCTATTGGGGGGTCAAGCTACTAAGAGATAGGAGAAAAAAGGAGAAACCACACAGGCGCCTGGTGCATTATCTCAGGGTAACAATCAAGTTAGAATAAGTGATTATATTGCGCTCACCTTGAGTGCAATAAACATGCGCATATCACCCCAATATATGGGGTACAGAAGAGAGATGGTATCCGGAGGGTGCTGCGAAGCCGTAGGGAACTGGAAGCCGGTGCAAGGCTAACCACAATGTATGGAGGAGAACAGGTTAAAATCCCTCTTTTAGGCGCTGCTTCTCCCAATGGATACACTCGAGTCGGTATTCAAATAAAAGTAATTTTATTTTCACCAATGACGCGTTTCAGGTATTAAAACCTTCCTCAGCTATGCCAATCTGAGGAAGGGTTAATACCCGAAACGCGTTATTGGTGAAAATAAAATTACTTTTATTTGAATACCGACTCGAGTGTATCCTTTGGGAGAAGCAGCGCCTAAAAGGGGGATTTTAACCTGTTCTCCTCCAAGCTACTAAGAGCGCCCATCTCCATTCATATAGTGGTAACTGAAGATAATAGAGGCTATAGTGGGACAATGAATGCTGAAAAAGCAAGGACAGGATAAAAACAGACCAAGGTATCCCTAAGTCTTTAAGTCCTGGCGGAGCAGATCCTCGTTCTATATCATGCTTAGGAGCTCCATGGTTACACGTTACACCCTGCCCTGTGTATACTGCATTCCTACTGTAGGTAATATTGTCCCTGTCCCCCACACATAACGCTGCTCGGTCATAGGAGACATACCGTATTTTTCGCCGTATAAGACGCACTTTTTCTTCCCCAAAACCGGGGGGAAAAAGTCGGTGCGTCTTATACGGCGAATACACCCCTATCGCGGCGGTCCCTGCGGCCATCAACGGCCGGGAGCCACGGCTAATACAGGACATCACCGATCGCGGTGATGCTCTGTATTAACCCTTCAGATGCGGCGATCAAAGCTGACCGCCGCATCTGAAGGGAAAGGGACACTAACCCAACTGTTAAGTTGGGCTGTTCGGGACCGCCGCGATTTCACCGCAGCGGTCCCGAACAGCCCGACTGAATAGCTGGATTAGTGCTTACAGGACACTGGGAGGACCTTACCTGCCTCCTCGGTGTCTTCTCCGTTCAGGGATCCCCTGTATGGCCAGCGCCCTCCTTCCTCGTCATCACTTCGTCGCGTACGTGTGTGTCGGCGTGCGTAACGACGTGATGGCGGCGACGGAGAGCGAGAATACCCGGCCGGCAGGAGAGACGTTCCGGAGCGACGGGGACACGGCGACAGCAAGGGAGCGACATCCAGGGCAGTGGTGATGGGTCCGGAGCGGCGGGGACACGTGAGTATTACCTCCTATGCAGTGGTCTTCAATCTGCGGACCTCCAGATGTTGCAAAACTACAACTCCCAGCATGCCCGGACAGCCAACGGCTGTCCGGGCATGCTGGGAGTTGTAGTTTTGCAACATCTGGAGGTCCGCAGGTTGAAGACCACTATTGGGTTCAAAATCTTTAATTTTTTAGATTTTGCACCTAAAAATAGGGTGCGTCTTATACGCCAGGGCGTCCTATAGGGCGAAAAATACGATATCTGAAGTCCCAAAAATCACTTACCGTTCAGCAGGACCTGAAGGAAACTCAGTAGCAGCCACCTCTGCCCCATGGTTGGAAATGGAGCTCTGGGTCTTTTTGCGTTCCTCATTGCAAAGCGAGTCTGTGCCCTTGTGACACAATCATTTTAAGAAACTAGAAAAGTCAGTTCTCAAGCTTTTTTCGTCAGGTAGAGAATGTGAGTTCGCTCATATCTGTCTCTGAAGTGCTCCTCAGATCTCAGGCATGTGCCGGAACCAGTTACACAAGTTATTTTACTATTGGAGATTGAAACTCTATTGTGTCGCATTAGTGATGACTCATTGTGTGGACAATGTAAGACAAAGCTTATTTACATGCCGCACCATGCCAGCCTTGTTTACCTCAGTACTGTTACCTTAACCCCCTACCGCCACAGACAGTTTGGGTGTAAGGCTGCTTTCACACTTTAAAATTCATCCGTTTTAAAGATCCGTTTGATGTTCCATTATGAAAAACCTGAAAATTGGCCATTAACCCCTTAAGGACGCAGGACATACTCAATCGGCCCCTTTTCTAAGTCCTTAAGGACTCAGGACGTTTGAGTACGTCCTGTCAAATCCCGGCCCCCCGCCGCTAGCTGGAGGGGAGCCGGTGCCCGATGCCTGCTGAAATCGTTCAGCAGGCATCGCGGCATATCGCCCAGGCATCGCGGCATATCGCATATCGTCATGATGACCCCCCATGTCGGCGATCGCAGCGCATCGCTCGTCAATTCAGACGAGCGATGTGCTGCGATTCCGTTCCCCGCCGCTCGCCGGGCGGGGATCGGAGCCGGATGTCTGCTGATTTCATTCATCCCAGAGGAGGTTCGGAGGACCTCCTATACCGGCAATCACTGCAGGACGCCGTTAAGCATTAACCGGCGTTCTGCAGCGGTTCCGGGTCATCAGGGTCACGTGTGACCCTGTGACCCGGATATAGATGATGAATGGTGGTGTATGGTGGTGTATAGATGATGAATGGTGTATTGGCGACTCAGGAATCAAAATTAACATTGTCGGATTCACTGAAATTGACTTTTTCGGTCATTTTTTCTGTGACGACTTTGTTAATTTGATGGTTACACAGACGAATCTGTATGCCCAACAGTTCGTCGCCGCTAACCCGGGCTCATTTTTAGCTAGACCCGGCGGCTGGACTCCAGTCAATGCAGCCGAAATGAGGACCTTTTGGGGCCTCGTGCTGCATATGGGTCTAGTTAAAAAACCAAGTGTCAGGCAATACTTTACCAGACACCCCTCTACAGTATGGCCATGGCACGTTCCCGGTTCGAGGCCATTCGGAGATATTTGCATTATGTTGATAATGCGGCATGTCCCCCCCCGAACTGATCCTGCGTATGACCGCCTGTATAAAATCAGGCCGGTCATCAATCACTTCGGGGCCAGATTTTGGGAGGCCTATGTCGGGAGGTCGCTATTGATGAGTCTCTCATCAGCTTTAAGGGGAGACTCAGCTTCCGGCAATACATCCCGACCAAGTGAGCGCGGTATGGCGTGAAGATGTAAAAACTTTTCGAGAGTACCTGAGGGATGAGATTCCCGTTTTGAACCCCCAGAAGGTCCGTAACAAACATCCGTCTCAAATGCGAAGAGATCTCGCTGAGCTCTGTCGTATTTCCAGGTGACAATTCGGAGTCACATGTTAGATGTTCCCAGAAAGATGAAGCAGAGCATAGGTTGAAAATTGCAATTTTCAAAAGCTACCCTTCATCCATTCCTGGAAAATAAATTTAGGAAACACCTGTGCGTTAAAAATGTCCTCTTTACCCCTATACCCATTCCTCAGGGTGGGTACTTTCTATAATGGTGTCACATGTGGGTGTTTAATTTTTGTATTTTCCTCGGAATGTATGTAACCGTCATAGGCCATAGGCCTCAAATACAAACTGACCTCTATGACTTCTGAGCCTTGTTGTGCGCCCGCCCAGCACGCTACCCCATATGTGGATGTATTTTTATAGTCAGGGGAAAAAGCCCTCAAAAATTTGTAACCCAATATCTCATATTACCTCTTGTGAAAATGTTAAAAATTGGGTAACCCCAAGTGTAAAAAAATCAAATTTTTCAATTTATGGCCAATTTTTCAAAAAACCTGTGAGGTGTTATTTCCCACTGTACCCCTTGTTACATTCATTGAGGGTTGTAGTTTCTAAAATGGTGTCACATGTGTTTTTTTTTTTTGCTGTTATTGCACAATGGGGGCTTTATAAATGCACATGACCCCCGACTTCAATTTCAACAAAATATCACTCCTTCTATTCTGAGCATTGTAGTGCGTCCACAGAGCAATTTACATCCACATATGGGGTATTTTTTTTTCTCAGGTGAAGTTGTTCTAAAAATTTTGGGGGCCTTTTGCCCTATTACCCAATGTGAAAATGAAACATTTGGGGTAACACTATCAATATAGTGCAAAAAAAATCTAATTTTTCACTTTTACGGCCCACTGTTCAAAAAACTTGTGAGGTGTAAGTACTCACTGTAACACTGTTACGTTCCCCGAGGGATCTAGTTTACAAAATGGTATGCCATGTGTTTTTTTTTTGCTGTCCTGGCACCATAGGGGCTTCCTAAATGCGGCATGCCCCCAGATCAAAATTTGCTTCCAAAAAGCCAAATGTGACTACTCCTCTTCTGAGACCTGTAGTGCGCCAGCAGAGCACTTTTCACCCCCATATGGGGTGTTTTCTGAATCGGGAGAAATTGGGCTTCAAATTTTGGCGGGTATTTTCTGCTTTAACCCTTTGTAAAAATGTGAAATTTTTGGGAAACCAAGCATTTTAGGTACATTTTTTTTTTACATATGTAAAAGTCGTGAAACCCCTGTGGGGGTATTAAGGTTCACTTTACCCCTTGTTACGTTCCCCAAGGGGTCTAGTTTCCAAAATGGTATGGCATGTGTTTTTTTTGCTGTCCTGGCACCATAGGGGCTTCCTAAATGCGGCATGCCCCCATAGCAAAATTTGCTTCCAAAAAGCCAAATGTGACTACTCCTCTTCTCAGACCTGTGGTGCACCAGCAGAGCACTTTTCACCCCCATATGGGGTGTTTTCTGAATAGGGAGAAATTGGGCTTCAATTTTTGGGGGGTATTTTCTGCTTTAACCCTTTGTAAAAATGTGACATTTTTGGGAAACCAAGCATTTTAGGTAAAAAATTTTTTTTTTACATATGTAAAAGTCGTGATACCCCTGTTGGGTATTAAGGTTCACTTTACCCCTTGTTACATTCCCCAAGGGGTCTAGTTTCTAAAATGGTATTCCATGTGTTTTTTTTTTGCTGTCCTGGCACCATAGGGGTTTCCTAAATGCCGCATGCCCCCAGAGCAAAATTTGCTTCCAAAAAGCCAAATGTGACTACTCCTTTTCTGAGACCTGTAGTGCTCCAGCAGAGCACTTTTCACCCCCATATGGGGTGTTTTCTGAATCAGGAGAAATTGGGCTTCAAATTTTGGGGGGTATTTTCTGCTTTAACCCTTTGTAAAAATGTGAAATTTTTGGGAAACCATGCATTTTAGGTAAAAATATATATTTTTTTACATATGCCAAAGTCGTGAAACCCCTGTGGGGTATTAAGGTTCACTTTACCCCTTGTTACGTTCCCCAAGGGGTCTAGTTTCCAAAGTGGTATGCCATGTGTTTTTTTTTAAGTCCTGGCACCATAGGGGCTTCCTATATGCGGCATGCCCCCAGAGCAAAACTTGCTTCCAAAAAGCCAAATGTGACTGCTCCTCTTCTGAGACCTGTAGTGCGCCAGCAGAGCACTTTTCACCCCATATGGGGTGTTTTCTGAATCGGGAGAAATTGGGCTTAAAATTTTAGGGGCCTTTTGCCCTATTACCCAATGTGAAAATGAAACATTTGGGGTAACACTATCAATATAGTACAAAAAAAAATCAAATTTTTCACTTTTACGGCCCACTGTTCAAAAAACATGTGAGGTGTAAGTACTCACTGTAACACTGTTACATTCCCCGAGGGGTCTAGTTTCCAAAATGTAATGCCATGTGGTTTTTCTTTTGCTGTCCTGGCACCATAGGGGCTTCCTAAATGCGGCATGCCCCCAGAGCAAAATTTGCTTCCAAAACGCCAAATGTGACTGCTTCCCTTCTGAGACCTGTAGTTCCCCAGCAGAGCACTTTTCACCCCCATATGGGGTGTTTTCTGAATCGGGAGAAATTGGGCTTTAAATGTTGTGGGGTATTTTCTGCTTTGACCCTTTGTAAAAATTTAAAATTTTTTGGAAACCATGCATTTTAGTTAACATTTTATTTTATTTTTTACATTTGCAAAAGTCATGAAACACCTGTGGGGTATTAAGGCTCACTTTACCCCTTGTTACATTACCCGAGGGGTCTAGTTTCCAAAATGGCATGCCATGTGTTTTTTTTTTTTGCTGTTTTGACACCCTAGGGGCTTCCTTAAGGTGACATGCCCCCCAATAACCATTTCAGAAAAATTTTCTCTCCAAAATCCCCTTGTCACTCCTTCCCTTCTGAGCCCTCTACTGCGCCCACCGAACACTTTACATAGACATATGAGGTATGTGCTTACTCGAGAGAAATTGGGCTACAAATACAAGTAAAAATTTTCTCCTTTTACCACTTGCAAAAATTCTAAAATTGGGTCAACAAGAACATACGAGTATAAAACATGAAGATTTTGAATTTTCTCCTTCACTTTGCTGCTATTCTTGTGAAACACTTAAAGGGTTAAAACACTGACTGAATGTCATTTTAAATACTTTGGGGGGTGTAGTTTTTATAATGGGGTCATTTTTACATTATCCGTTTTAATCCATTATAGTCCGTTAATAATAACGGACATTATTTTGTGACGGGAGAATGAAGGGAAGATATGGTGCATGCACTATTTCTCCCGTTACTATCTTCCGTCACAATATAGTGGAGGAGCAAAGAACAGTCCTCAAAGGGGTACTTCAAAGGGAAAAAAAAGTTATACAGAAAGTTATGCATGTTTGTAAATTGCTTCTATTTAAAAATCTTAATCCTTCCAGTACTTATCAGCTGCTGTATGCTCCAGAGGAAGTTGTGTAGTTCTGTCCAGTCTGACCACAGTGCTCTCTGTCAGGAACTGTCCAAAGCAGGAAGTGTTCACTATGGGAATTTGTTTGCACTCTGGACAGTTCCTGACACTGACAAGTGTGAGCAGAGAGCACTGTGGTCAGACTGGAAAGAACTAAAAAGACATGATATCAGTATATTTAGCAATGGACATGTATACCTTATCATCTTTATGATTTTGCCCAGGGGCAAGATGTTATTAACCCCTAATGTTCGTGACGCCAGAGTGGTTTTTGGATACTGGAACCACACAAACAGTATCTCCGCTATTCCAATGGCTAGGCAGGGAAAGGTGAGTCCACAACCAAGTTATGGTTTAACGGAGGCTTTACTGAGTTAAGACTGGTGTTATTATCTTCCCAGCTAGGCCAGAATCCCAGAGAGGTGGACAGGAACACAGAAGGACCGCGCAGCTTGCTGGGACCAATTATACTTGTAATAGATTTGACTTGAGGCTTGACTAGACTGTAGATAGTGACAGCAGACATAGACTTGACTTACTGGAATGACTGTAGAATTCATGCCTTCCAGGTGCTGGATACTAGCACTGAGATCTCTAGTGTTGGCTGTTCCTCAGCAGGGAGCATAAGAGAGAGAATTGTGATGGCCGAACCCTTATATAATCACACATTATATATTCAAAACCTATGTACAACATGGTGAACTGTAAGGAGGCCCTTGGGGACATGCAGGGACTCTGCCTGACATGGCAGGAGGACAGTACCGGGCCACATCATCCAGTACTGGGGCACTGCACCTCAATTATTAATGGATGTACAATGTATAGTACTGTGGTCCCTCAAGTTACAATATGAATTGGTTCCAGGACGACCATTGTATGTTGAAACCATACAGTAACTTTATGGAAACCTGGTAATTGGTTCTGAAGCTCCAAAATGTCATCCCAAAATAGGAAAAAGTGAGGATTAAAGAAAAATAAGTAATATCTAAAACAGATAAAGCAAATTCTTACATATAAAAGTAAGAAAGATCTTGAAATTTAGCCGCCCCCACCTGGTGTCCAAAGGAACAGCTAACCTTGGCACAGGTAAACAGTAGTACAGAACATGTAGTATCTCCCTGTACTGTAGGGGGCGCTACCAGACAGGAATTCAGTGGATATGCTTCAGTAATACAGGGGTTTTACCAGTGAATGCCCATTCTGATTGGTCAGTTCTTCCAGCCATTGACACTTTTTGCAGATCTGTAGCATTGTCTGGTTTCAAAATACAATAGTCCAGAAAAGACCAATATATGGTGAAAATATTGTAACCTGAGGCCATTGTAAATTGAGGGACCACTTTATACGCTTTTGCAAAGTTTATATACTTGTACGTTAGCTCTACAAGTACTGTATGCGGTTCTGTACCCTCTCCCCAGGCAAGAGGCATTTCCTACATGTGCCTCATGGCATTCTGTCGGCCACATAAAGGGAACCAATTTAATTGGTTAAAGGGAACCAATCATCAGATTTTACCCTATATAACGCTTGGCAAAGCGTTATATAGGGTAAAATCTTTATTTTCACCATTCCCGGGGGACGCTCCTGCCCCCAGGGATGGTGAAGATATGAAGTTATAAACTAGTCACCGCCGCCGCCGTAAGTAGTCACCTGGGCGGGGAGCTCTTCTCCCCT
This sequence comes from Hyla sarda, assembly GCF_029499605.1. Lineage (NCBI taxonomy): Eukaryota > Metazoa > Chordata > Amphibia > Anura > Hylidae > Hyla > Hyla sarda. The sequence continues at coordinate 56,360,232 of NC_079195.1, forward strand.
ACTCCCGTTCTTCGGCTGGGAGCGACGCCCCCTCCGCTTGATTGATGGGCCGCGTCATCATTCCGCTCACGGAACAGACGGAGCAGAGCGATGACGAGGCCCGTCAATCAAGCGGAGGGGGCGTCGCTCCCGGCCGAAGAACGGGAGTAGATGAGAAGAGCTCCCCGCCCAGGTGACTACTTACGGCTGCGGCGGTGATTAGTTTATAACTTCATATTTTCACCATCCCTGGGGGCAGGAGCGTCCCCCGGGAATGGTGAAAATAAAGATTTTACCCTATATAACGCTTTGCCAAGCATTATATAGGGTAAAATCTGATGATTGGTTCCCTTTAATCGAACCATTAACTGGACATTTATAGATTCTAGTATCTTAATGATACTTCATGATGGTGTAATATGCAATCCTTAGGTTATTAAAGGGGTATTCCGGGCAAAAACATCTTATCCCCTATCCAATGGATAGAGGATAAGATGTCTTATCGCAGGGGGCACGCTGCTGGGACCCAATGCGATCTCCCTGCAGCACCCACATTCTATGCGGGGGCTGCGTCTACAGTTTCGGAAACTTCCAGGTTTTCGGAACTGGGGACGTGACGTCACGCCACTCCACCTCCATTCATGTCTATGGGAGGGGGCGTGATAGACATGAATGGAGGGGCGTAGCGTGACATCACGTTCCCAGTCCTGAAAACCTGGAGGTTTCCGAAACTGTAAGGGGAGGGGGGGGGGGGGGGTTGGGGATGATTTACTCAGCATAGGTGCATTTATGTATTTTGGATATTGATGGATACGTTTCTTTCTTACGTATTATGGATAATAAGATGAATGTAACCATAACAGTGTTTTTAAAAAGAATAAAGATTTATATGGCTAATTAAGCCACACAGACAAAGTCTGCATATGTATATTTTTGGGTTACTGTTTTCCTTTAATCCCTGCATCATTAAAGATCTCCGACAAGAAAAAAAAAATACGTATTTCTTATCCGCAGAATAGGGGATAAGTAGCTGATTACGAGGGGTCCAACCTCTGGGACGCCTGAGATCGCTGGGACAGGACCTGGCGCTCAGTGAGGAGCATGTGCTGCAGCCGACCCGTGCTCCATTTATTCCTATGGGAGCGCCGGAAAGACCCGAGTACAGCTCTCAGGCATCATCGGCGCTTTTAGATTACTGATTTTGTACAAAAAGTTTTAGATTTTTTTTAAGCGGAACAGAAATATAAAAGTATCTAGCCATGGGTATCATTTTAATCTAATTGACCTACAGAATAAAGAACACCTGTCATTTTTACCGTAAAGTGTACACTGTGAAAACAAAACCCTCCAAAATGTGCGAAATTTGGGTTTTCAATTTAAATTTCCTCCCTAAATTTTTTTTTTTGTGGGGGGGGGGGGGGGGGGTTTGCTGTACATTTTATGGTCAAATGAGAGGCTTCATTACAAAGCAACAATTGGTCATGCAAAAAAACAAGCCCTTATATGCGTCCGCCGATGGAAATATAAAGGAGTTATGGATTTTAGAAGGCGAGGAGGAAAAAACGAAAACGCAAAAATAAAATTGGCCTGGTCCTTAAAGGGGTACTCCCACCCTAGACATCTTATCCCCTATCCGCCACTGGGGACCCCGGCATTGTTGCATGCGACACCCACCTGTTTCTTGTCCGGAAGCACTGGAGGGTCTCGGTCGCGACCACGGGAACGGAAGTCCGTGATGTCAGAACTCTGCCCCCGTGTGACGTCACGCCCCGTCACCTCAATGCAAGTCACGCCGTCACGCCCCCTCCCATAGACTTGCATTGAGGTGACGGGGCGTGACGTCACACGGGGCGGAGTCCTGACTAGAGATGAGCGAACTTACAGTAAATTCGATTCGTCACGAACTTCTCGGCTCGGCAGTTGATGACTTATCCTGCATAAATTAGTTCAGCTCTCCGGTGCTCCGGTGGGCTGGAAAAGGTGGATACAGTCCTAGGAAAGAGTCTCCTAGGACTGTATCCACCTTTTCCAGCTCACGGGAGCACCGGAAAGCTGAACTAATTTATGCAGGAAAAGTCATCAACTGCCGAGCCGAGAAGTTCGTGACGAATCGAATTTACTGTAAGTTCGCTCATCTCTAGTCCTGACGTCACGGACTTCCGTTCCCGTGGTCGCGACCGAGACCCTCCAGTGCTTCCGGACAAGAAACAGGTGGGTGCCGCATGCAACATTGCGGGGGTCCCCAGCGGTGGGATCCCCGCGATCATACATCTTATCCCCTATCCTTTGGATAGGGGATAAGATGTCTAGGGTGGGAGTACCCCTTTAAGGTTAAAATGGGCTTGGTCCTTACGGGGTTAAGGGGGTATATAGACTAGACTAGAATATCACTAGAGTGAAGGCATTTTACTGTTGTTTTATTCTTTCTGATTTATATGTAATCTTATCTGTATAATGTATGAATTTATCACAATGTTCTCTAGCCGGTGGCTCTCCAACTATTGTAAAACTCCCATCATGTGGTGTCCGGGCATGCTGGGAGTTGTAGTTTTGCAACAGCAGGAGGCACCCTGTTTGGAAAACACTAGCATGATGGGAGTTGTAGTCTTTTAACAAGTGGTAAGCCACAAGTTGGGTTTTACTCTTTCGCCCCTCTTTCGATCTTTGCTAAGACCTGGTGAGTAAGACAAACCACGTGTCAATCTCCGTGACCTATTTGTACCAATCACGTACGCCGCAACTAAAAGAATTTGGACTACACCAAAACTACAGGCAAAGCTTCCGGCTACGACCGGAAGTGGTACGTCAGATAATGTGTTCCCCCTTTCCTAGAGCTTCCTGTTTTGCTGCTGTCATTGATTTTTATGACTGATCCCAACTGAGCCTGTGTGTCTCCTGTATTGCCCTCATGGCTGCCGGTCACTGCCCCAGTATTATACCGCTCTCCTAGCCATGTAGTCCGGGGCTTGTGTGCACCTTCTGCCTGCCGTGTATCTCCTCCATGATGTCGGGGCCTCAGTCTTCAGTTCTGGGTGGTCGCCCTCAGCCCCCGGTCATGTGCTCCAGCTCCTGGCAGGGTCAGGCTGATCTGGCTGCGGTGGTGAAGTTATCTGCTGCAGACTTTCCTGCCCAAGAAGAAGAAGAGGAGGAGAAGGAGGAGCCCTCTAGGTGAGACCCCACTATGAGGAGCTTGTTATCCCCTAGAACAGTGGTCTTCAACCTGCGGACCTCCAGATGGTGCAAAACTACAACTCCCAGCATGCCCGGACAGCCAACGGCTGTCCGGGCATGCTGGGAGTTGTAGTTTTGCACCATCTGGAGGTCCACAGGTTGAAGAACACTGCCCTAGAACAACTACAACTCCCAGCATGCCCTCTGAGAGGAGCTCGTGCTACAGGTGGCAAATTCTCCATTCATTTCTATGGGAGCGCCAGAGATGCACAAGTACCACACTCGGGTTTCTCCGGTCCTCCCATAGAAATGAATAGAGCGCTTGCTGTCTGTAGCACAAGCTCCTCTTGGAGAGTCGGGGCGCCAGTCTAGAGATCATGGGGGGTCCCAGTGTGCAGACCCCCGCAATTAGATCCTGTGGATAGGAGGTAAGTAAAGGGATTGTGCCATTAAAGGGGTACTCCCCTGGAAAACATTATATATTTTTGTTTTTTTAATCAACTGGTGCTAGAAAGTTAAACAGATTTGTAAATTGCTTCTATTTAAAAATCTTAACCCTTCCAGTACTTATCAGCTGTTATATGCAACACAGGAAGTTATTATCTTTTTGAATTTCCTTTCTGTCCGACCACAGTGCTCTCTGCTGACACCTCTGTCCATATGAGGAACTGTCCAGGGTACAAGCAAATCCCCATAGCAAACCTATCTTGCCCCAGACAGTTCCTAAAATGGACAGAGGTGTCAGCAGAGAGCACTGGTCAGACAGAAAAGGAATTCAAAAAGAAAAAAACTTCCCGTGGAGCATACAGCAGCTGAGAAGTACTGGAAGGATTAAGATTTTTCAATAGAAGTAATTTACAAATCGGTTTAACTTTCTGGCACCAGTTGATTTACATTTTTTTTTTTCATGGGGAGTACCCCTTTAAGACACATAGGTCTAAACTGAAGCATCATGGCAGTGTTTTCCAACCAAGGTGCCTCCAGCTGTTGCAAAACTACAACTCCCAGCATTCATGGCCAGCCAAAGGTTGTCCGTGCATGCTGGGAGTTGTAGTTTTGCAATAGCTGGAGGCACCTCGGGAAAACACTGCATTATGGAAATGAAACATATTTCATATTTACACATTTTTCTGAAAAATGTCCTGAGAGATACAGACGTCCCAATCCCCCATGCATCTGCAATGTTTTGATAAGTGTTGCCCTTGGTTACGACCCAGACGGTCACACATACGGTTACCCTCCCAGTACTTTTTAGTGGCTGTATGCTACAAATTCTTTTCTTTTTGAATTTTTTTTTTGTCTTGTCCACAGTGCTCTCTGCTGACACCTGATTCCTGTATCAGAAACTGTCCAGAGTAGCATAGGTTTGCTCTGAGGATTTTCTCCTGCTCTGGACAGTTCCTGATACGGGCATCAGGTGTCAGCTGAGAGCACTGTGGACAAGGCAAAAAACGAAATTCAAAAAGAAAAGAATTTCCTCTGTAGCATACAGCAGCTAATAAGTACTGGAAGATTAAGATTTGTTTAATAGAAGTAATTTACAAATCTGTTTAACTTTCTGGCACCAGATAAAAAAAAAAAAATGTTTTCCACCGGAGTACCCCTTTAACCCCTTAAGAACCAGGTCAATTTCCGTTTTTGCACTTATGATTTTTAGAAGGTGAGGAGGAAAAAACGTAACACTTTGTTTTCCACCTTCGTACCTATATGAGAGCTTGTTTTATGTGCTGCTAATTTTACATTGTAATGACATTAGTCATTTCACCACAAAATCTATGGCGAAGCCCCAAAAAATTATTTCTATGTAGTGCTTATCTTAGGTCCATAAGGTCGCAAGGATACCGAATATATGTAGATTTTATTTTATTTTCCAACTTAAGAAAAATAACTACATGCACCAAAATTAGTATGTTTAAAATTGTCATCTTCGGACCCATATAACTTTTATTTTTCCACATACGAGGCTATATTGGGGCTCATGATCGGTACCATTTTGTTTTGATGGGACTTTTTGTTAGATTTTTATAATTTTTTTTTTAGGGTATACAAAATGACCATGAATACGCAATTTTGGTCTTTGGATTGTTTTTTACTTATACGCCATTGACCTTGTGGTTTAATTAACATTATATTTTTATAGTTCGGACATTTATGCACGTGGTGATACCACATATGTTTATTTTTTATTATCTTTACATATTTTTTATATGGAATTTGGGAAAAGGGGGTTGATTTAAACTTTTAGTATGTAAGGGGTTAATTCACATTTATTAACTCTTTTGTTTAACTTTTTTTTACTCCCATTTTTTTAGTCCCCATAGGGGACTATTACATGCCATCTTCTGATTGCATACACTGTTCAATGCCATGCCATAGCATAGCATTGATCATTGTTGTCTGTGCTCGATTGCTCCAGGCTGCTGAGCCAGGCTAGAGCATCGCAGAAGAGATCGGACAGCGAGGAGGCAGGTAAGGGCCCTGCCGCCATCCTCTAAACTGATCAGGACACCGTGGTAATCCCAATCAGCCAGACTGAGCTGCCTGGAATGCTTTTTTTTTTTTTTCATTTTAGATGCGGTGATCAACTTTGATTGCCGCGTCTAAGGGGCTGATGCCGAGCATCACTGCGGTCGGAGATGTCTGGCATTAGACATGGGTCCCAGCCGTTATGACGTGGGGTCACCTCGTGACAGCCGTCAGGCCCCCTCCCATAGACTTGTATTGAGGGGGCGGGACGTGACGTCATGAGGGGGCGAGGCTATGATGTCACGAGCTCCTGGCGTCAGCTCCAGTATTCGGAACAGTTTGTTTTTAAATGCTGAGCAGCGGAGTACCCCTTTAAGTACCAGGACACAAGGACGTACATGTATTACTTTCATCCTTAACAGGTTAAAAACAGCACATTTGTCCTCCTTTACATAGATGTATGTGGTGCACGTCTGATTTTACAAACTTTACTTTGTAGGAAACTTCTCTTGATTCATCTCATGTTCACATTTTGTGTTGTTTTCTTCTTTTAGGGAGCACTGTGCAGTCCTGGAGCTACCATCATCCTCACAAGTCGACTCTCCATGTACCTTGTCTTTACTGTGTGCGCCTCAAGGGAAAGATCGAATACTGAGTATTACTGTCTGCAGTGAAGCCAGGACCATTGAGGTTTATGGTGGGTCCCCAGATGGACATGAAGAGGAGTACCTGGGCACCAGTCGAGGGGAGAGATACTGCACCTTTCCAAGCAGTGAAGAAGATGGTTCTGCTGTTTTGTACAAAGCTCACCTGAAGTTTGAGTTCCCAGCACCATCATGTACTGTCAAGGTACAAAGACTATAGACCTGCCCCAGAGAGCTTGTTTCACCTTTTTCTATATCGCCATTTCAGAAGATGGGATGTAAACCTTACTATGTTACACAATACAGTGGTCCGCACAGGCAGATATGTCTTAGCCACTCAGTAGTACCAAGAAGAATCAGGACTTATACACTTAGTCATTTCTAAGTAATGGTGGAAAATAACTTGATCCCTTTCTGCATTGACTTGCTAAAAGGAGTCATATAGAGGGAGGGAAAATGACACCTCTATCTCCTAGTCTATATATTTTAAGGGAAACTGACAGCCAGTTCACGTGCACTAAGCCCAATACACAGGGTTATAGTGCGAATGAAGCGAATAACGAGAGGGTGCGTTCACACCACGTTCGTGCATTATGGCCGCCGGATCCATGCTGCACCCTATTCATTCGAATGAGCCGAATGGAGTCGGATAGTGACTCCGGTTGGATCATGTTTGGACCGTATCAGTTTTGTTGCCGGCCTAAAAACCGTGGCAGACCAGGTTATTCAGTCCAGCAACAAACCCGATAGGGTCCAAACATGAGCCGACCGGAGTCACTGTCTGACTCCATTCGGCTCATTCAAATGAATGGGGTGCGGCACAGGTCTGGCGGGGGACTTTAAAAATCAGCCGCTGCAATCCGGTTCCAGAGATACCTTGTACAAGTCTTCATTGCTCATAGGCGAATTTGCCCAATGGAGGTGGGAGCCAGGCTAATACAACAGGTATCTCCGAAACCAGACCACAGATCTGGGTACGTGATACTTTTTGTGTTTCCATGTATTGAATTTAGTGCCGGTAAGCCGGCTATCAGTTTCACTTTAAAGGGGTATTCCAGGCAAAAACTTTTTTATATATATCAACTGGCTCCAGAAAGTTAAACAGATTTGTAAATTTCTTATATTAAAACATCTTAATCCTTTCAGTACTTATGAGCTTCTGAAGTTAAGGTTGTTCTTTTCTGTCTAAGTCCTCTCTGATGACACGTGTCTCGGGAACCGCCCAGTTTAGAAGCAAATTCCCATAGCAAACCTCTTCTAAACTGGGCGGTTCCCGAGACACGTGTCATCAGAGAGCACTTAGACAGAAAATAACAACCTTAACTTCAGAAGCTTATAAGTACTGAAATGATTAAGATGTTTTAATATAAGTAATTTACAAATCTGTTTAACTTTCTGGAGCCAGTTGATATATATATATAAAAAAGTTTTTGCCTGGAATACCCCTTTAACAGACAACCTTTTGAAATACCGTATTTATCGGCGTATAACACGCACTTTTTAGGCTAAAATTTTTAGCCTAAAGTCTATGTGCGGGTTATACGCCGATACACCCCCAGGAAAGGCAGGGGGAGAGAGGCCGTCGCTGCCCGCTTCTCTCCCCCTGCCTTCCCTAGGGTCTAGAGCCCTGCTGCCGGCCCTTCTCTCCCCCTGGCTATCGGCGCCGCTGCCCATTCTGCCCCCCTGACTATCGGTACCGGCGCCGCGCCGTGCAGCGCATAGCAACGACGAAGGGGACGCACGCCGGAGGCCTGCAGCAGCGCGGACCCCGACCCCGGCAACAGGTAATTATGCCACCGGGGATGGGGGGGAGGCAACGGGGCAGCGGCGCTGGCAATGGGTGCCGCTGCCCCTTCTCTCCCCCTGGCTGTCGGCGCCGCTTCTCTCCCCCTGGCTATCGGCGCCGGCACCGATAGTCATGGAGACAGAACGGGCAGCGGCGCCGATAACCAGGGGGTGAAAAGGGCCGACAGCAGCGCTCTAGACCCCAGGAAAGGCAGGGGGAGAGAAGCGGGCAGCGACGGCCTCTCTCCCCCTGCCTTTCCTGGGGGTATATCGGGGTATACACGCGCACACACGCACCCTCTTTTTACCATGGATATTTGGGTAAAAAACTTTTTTTACCCAAATATCCTTGGTAAAATGAGGGTGCGTGTTATAGGCCGGTGCGTGGTATACCCCGATAAATACGGTACCTCATGTAATCAAACATTATTTGGAGAGGTAAATATGTGCAAGTAATCTTGTAAGTGCACCATGTAGTACTTAAACGGGTTTTTTAAATTTTTTTATTTATTTATTTTTTGGCTCCAGAAAGTTAAACAGATTTGTAAATTACTTCTATAAAAAAAAATCTTAATCCTCTCATTACTTAGGAACTGCTGAAGTTGAGTTGTTCTTTTCTGTCCAAGTGCTCTCTGATGACACCTGTCACAAGAGCCGCCTAGTTTAGAAGCAAATCCCCATAGCAAACCTCTTCTACTCTGTGCAGTTCCCGAGACCAGCAGAGATGACAGCAGAGAGCACTGTTTCCAGATAGAAAATAACTACTCAACTTCAGCAGCTGATAATTATTGGAAGGATTAAGATTTTTTAATAGAAGTAATTTACAAATCTGTTTAGCTTTCTGGAGCCAGTTGATATAAAAATACCCCTTTAACGAGTTTTTTTTCTTCTGTTAACTTTTACTTTTTCTATTTCAGCTGCTGTCGCTTGGTGGCAGGAGCCGTGTCCTAGTGAGTGAGATTTCAGTGCAAATGACCTCTGTCCCAGAAAGATGTTCTCAAGCCTCATGCCTGCCAGAGCTGTCCATAAATCTAGATCGTGTACAGAGTATTATGGACAGTATGGGTGGAAAAATGTCACCCGGGGCAGAGCAGTTGATGAACATGGTGCGTGCGCAGCAGAAGGTAAGTCCTTCCTCTTAGATCACACATCTACAATAGGTCTATGTACATGACTATTTTTAGTCTCCTCTAACAGGAACCTATGAGACAAAAAAGCATTGTGAACCTATAATGAAAAGTTATAGAATTTCCCAGTATTTTTGGTGTAGTCGTTCTTCAGGGTTTTACAAGACCTATGCTTGCTGTCGTTACTTTCAGTGGATAACAAAAATAAATCTTCATTATACATTTACTGAATCCAGTATATCTCTTTAGGGTATATTCACACGTACATTAGTATCCTGTGCCTATTTGAAGCTGAAGATTTTATGCTTTAAAATATACAGCATCTAATATACGTAGGATACTGTACATTTAAATACACCCTTAGGGCAGTGTTTCCCAACCAGGGTGCCTCCAGCTGTTGCAAAACTACATCTCCCAGCATGCCTGGACAGCCAAAGGCACTGGGCTAATTTTTTGCGCCGTGATCTCTAATTTTTTTTTGATACCACATTTGCATATATATATAAAACTTTTCATAATTTTTTTTTTTTTAACATCAATTTTATTAGGGAATAAAATAGGGGACTATTTATAGCAATAATTTGATTGCTAATACTGTTCAGTGCTATGCATAGGGCATAGCACTGATCAGTGTTATCAGTGATCTACTGCTCTGATCTGCTCGATCTCAGAGCAGAAGACCCGTGGAAGGCAGTGGAGGCAGGTGAGGGGACCTCCGTCTGCAGTTCTGGATGATCGGATCGCCGCGGCCGACAAATTAGGAAGTCTGCTGTGGGGGTGTCCCCAACTACTGACGGAGGGCAAGAGCGGGTGCCGGAAGTGTGTAACTGTAGTGGGGGACCCTGATCCTGGCATCAGCAGTGGGATCGGGGTCCCCAGAGAACGCGGCAGGATGACAGGCAGGACGTGCGCAGCAGCAGGAGGGAAGGCTGTGCCTCCTGCTGTTGCCTACCAACAACTCCCAGCATGCACAAAAGGGCATGCTGGGAGTTGTTGTTATGCAACAGCAGAAGGCACAACTACAACCCCAGCATGCCCTTTGGTAGTTTGTGCATGCTGGGGATTGTAGTTATGCAACAGCTGGAGGCACATTTATTCCATGAAAAAGGGTGCCTCCAGCAAATGCATAACTACAACCCCCAGCATGCAGAAACTACCAAAGGGCATGCTGGGAGTTGCAGTAGTGTGCCTCCAGCTGTTGCATAGCTACAAGTTCCAGCATGCTCTTCTGCTGTAAGTGCATGCTGAGAGTTGTAGTTTTGCAACAGCTGAAGGCACACTGGTTGCAAAACACAGAGTTTACCTATCTCAGTGTTTCGCAAGCTCCAGCTTTTGCAAACTACAACTCCCAGCATGCACTGATAGACTGTACATGCTGGGAGTTGTAGTTTTGCACTGGGAAACACTGAGTTAAGGAACAAACTGTGTTTTGCAACCATGGGGCCTCCAGCTGTTGCATAACTACAACCCCCAGCATGCATGGGCGTGTTAGTAGTATGCCTCTAGCTGTTGCATAACTACAAGTCCCAGAATGCACTTCGGCATGCCCTTCTGCTGTCACTGTATGCTGAGAGTTGTAGTTTTGCAACAGCTAGAGGTTTGCCCCCCCCTCCCCCCATGTGAATGTACAGGGTACATTGACACAGGCGGGTTTACAGTGAGTTTCTCGCTGCAAGTTAGAGATGCAGCAAATTTTCTGCTTCAGCTCAAACTCCCAGCTGGAAACTTGCTGGAAACCCCCGCCCATGTAAATGTACATTAAAAACACTGCCATAAAATAAAGGGTAAAACGCTACATATACACATACCCCTACACAGTTACCCCCCCCCCCCACAATAAAAATGAGAAACATCTGGTACGGCACTGTTTCCAAAACGGAGCCTCCAGCTGTTGCAAAACAGCAACTCCCAGTATTGCCGGTCAGCCATTGACTATCCAGGAATGCTGGGAGTTTTGCAACAGCTGGGAAACACTGCCATATGGTAATTTTGGTATTTGAGGCAAGTCTAATTCTTGCATCCGGGTCCGTCCCTATGCAAATCCCTAATTTAGGCCTCAAATGCGCATGGCGCTCTCTCACTTCGGGGCCCTGTCGTATTTCAAGGCAACAGCTTAGGGCCACATATGGGGTTTTTCCCTATTCGGGAGAAATTGCGTTATTTTGGGGGGCTTTTTATCCTTTTACCCCCTATGAAAAGGAAAAGTTGGGGTCTACACCAGCATGTTGGTGTAAATTGTTTTTTTTTTTTTTTTTTTACACTAACATGCAATTGTTGCCCCAGACATTTTCACAAGAGGTAAAAAGAAATAGACCCCCAACGCAATTTCTCCTGAGTACGGAAATACCCCATATGTGGACGTAAAATGCTCTGCGGGCGCACAACAAGGCTCAGGAATGAGAGCGCACCATGTACATTTGAGGTGATTTGCACAGGGGTGGCTGATCGTTACAGCGGTTCTGACATTAACACAAAAAAGAAAAACACCCACATGTGACCCCATTTTGGAAACTACACCCCTCACGGAACAACAAGGTGTATAGTGAGCCTTAACACCCCACAGGTGTTTGAAGAATTTTCCTTAAAGTTGGAGTGAAAATGAAAAATTTTGTTATCCCAAATTTTTCATTTTCTCAAGGGGTAATACTGGGTCTTTTGGGGATTTTAGACCTACCAGTTTACCTCGGAGTAGATGGTAGATTGAGCTGCACTGCCTCTTTGTCTTCTATTGTAATAGGAAAAAAGCCCCCCATAATTTGTAGCTCCATTTCTTCAATCCATTGTGTAAATGTACATGCCCCCCCCGACTTCAATTCCAAACAAATTCTCTCTCAAAAAGCCCAATGGCGCTCCTTCTCTTCTGAGCATTGTAGTTCGCCTGCAGAGCACTTTACATCCACATATGGGGTAGTTCAATGGGGTTTAAAAATTTGGGGGGCTTTTTCTCCTATTACCCATAGAGAAAATGAAAAATCTGGGGTAACGCAAGCATTTTAGTGAAAAAAATCAAATTTTTCATTTTCACGTCCAACATTAGCGGAAATTTGTCTCACTGTACCCCTTGTTACCTGCCTTGAGGGGTGTATTTTCCAAAATAGTATGCCATGTGTTTATTTATTTTTTGCTGTTCCTAAATGTGACAGGCCCCCCAAAAACCACTTTAGCAAAATTTACTTTCAAAAAGCCAAATGTGGCTCCTTCTCTACTGAGCATTGTAGTGCGCCTGCAGTGCACTTGACGTCCACACATGGGGTATTTCCATACTCAGAAGAAATGGGGTTACAACTTTTATCAATGAAAATTTACCACTATGATAAAGTAGAATATGTCACAAAATAAATCTCTGAATCAAATTCATAAATTTAAAGTATCCCAGAGTTATTAATGCTTAAAGTGACAGAGGTCAGATGTGCAAAAAATGCTCGAGTCCTTAAGGTAAAAATGGGCTGGGTCCTTAAGGGGTTAAATAAATGATTATCACAGGCTACTTGGATAAGGTGCATATAATGATAGACCCCTTAGCCCAGTGTTTCCCAACCAGTGTGCCTCCAGCTGTTGCAAAACTACAACTCTGAAGGCTGTCGGGGCATCCTGGGAGTTGTAGTTTTGCAACAGCTGGAGGCACCCTGGTTAGGAAACACTGCTTTGCCATACAGACTGCTATATGGCCATAAGTTATTTTTTTTTCCTTCTGGTAGCGCTCTTGAGCGCTCAATTCCTGGATTCAAGGCACAATCCTTCCTTTTCTGTGAATGCTTCAGGACAGTCTGCAGATACTGATACTAATATGTTTCTTCCTGGCAGCATCAGGTACCTTTTGGAGCTCACTTTATGCAGCTGTTTGGGAGCTTCCAGCATGGAAGGGGTCAGATGAAGGAGGAGGCCAGACAACCAACACTTTCAGTTAATACGATTACTGATAAGAAGACAGAAATCCCGGTTTCCCAGTCTTGCCCCTCAGTTCAACACACAAGTCCTGAAAATGATATGAAGTCTATTATGTCTTCACTGCTGCAAAATTCGATGGGACCGGCTGCCAGTCCTGATTCTTTGGTGCCATTTCTGCGCAATCTTTGTGTAGGAAACAAACCGGAATCCTGCATAGCATCAAAGTAAGTTCCTTTGGCTCCAGTATATGTGTAGTACAAGCAGCTTAAAGGAAATATGCAGCCATAACAACTTATCCTCTATCCACAGGATAGGGGATAAGTGTCTGATCCTGGCTGGTCTGAGCACTGAGACCCCCCGCGATCTGCTGCACGGGGCCCCGACTCTGCAGCCGACACGCCTTCTCAATGTAGTTCTATGGGAGAGGCGGGGAGGCAGCGTTCGTTCCCTCCTCTCCCATAGAACTGTATGGGGAGGGGGCGTACTGCCGACCTCACTGAGGTCAACGCTACACGCATTAGCCGCTCTCACAGAGCAGCAATGCCGGGGCCTGTTTGGGAGATCTCGGGGGGGCCCAGCGGTTGGACCCCCCCCCCCCCTGCGATCAAACCCTTTTCCCCTGTCCTGTGCATAGGGGATAAGTTGTTATGACTGCAGTTGTCCTTTAATTGCTCTAGTGGCGCTAAAAACAGGGCAGTGTTGGTGTAATGTAAACCATGCAATTAATGGTGTACAGTTAGGCATAAGTGTTAAAAGGGGTTTTCCGGGGTCACTTTTACATATGTATGTATGTGTGTGTATGTTATGTGTGTATGTATATATGTATGTGTATATATAATATATATATACATTTTTTTTAATTTTTTTATTTTTTTTATTATACCGGAGCATAAAAAAAAAAAAATTCATACTCTCCTGATCCCAGCTCGTTGTTACTATGGCACTTTATCCCTGCTGCTGATCTCCACTTATTCATGCTTCCAATGCATCTTGTAGGTGCAAGGACTGCCCACTCAGCCAATTACTGTGGACAGTGTCTGGCAGTTCCTGCAAAAATGGGACATCGTAATATGTCCAGCAGGATGCACCATATTTACCATACAGCATGAGCGACAGTGATAAATGTGTCACATTTGTAGGCTACACTCTCTAAAACAGCTGGATGTCTCGAGCTGTTGCAAAACTACAACTCCCAGCATGCCCGGACAGCCAAAGGCTGGCCAGGCATGCTGGGAGTTGTAGTTTTGCAACAGCTGGAGGCACACTGGTGGGAAAACACTGCTCTAAGTATAAGGCTTTGCTCACATCTGCATTGGAGGTTCTGTTAGGAGTCTCTGCTGCAGATTCTGTCAAAAATAATCCTGGACAAGTCAAAGCTCTACTCATTAAAGGGCTATTCCATGAAAAAACATTTTTTTTCATATGAACTGGTTGCAGAAAGTTAAACAGATTTGTAAATTACTTCTATTAAAAAAAAATCTTACTCCTACCAGTACTTATCAGCTGCTAAAGTTGAGTTGTTCTTTTCTGTCTGACAACAGTGCTCTCTGTCTGTCTCAGGAACTGTCCCAGAGTAGCAGCAAATTCCCATAGCAAACCTCTCCTTCTCCGGACAGTTCCTGAGACAGACAGAGGTGTCAGCAGAGAGCACTGCGGTCAGGCAGAAAAGAACAACTCAACTTCAGCAGCTGATAAGTACTGGTAGGATTAAGATTTTTTTTTTATAGAAGTAATTTACAAATCTGTTTAACTTTCTGGAGCCAGTTGATATGAACATTTATTTTTTATTTTTCATGGAATACCCCTTTTAAACTCCATCTGTTTGTAGCCATTTGTGTCCAGCATGGAGAGGATTTGGCGCCATGATGATTTTAGTTGTTCTCTTCCAACAATGGAGTAGAATAATGATTTAAAACATGTGGTGTGAACCTAGCCTTAGCAAATCCGGTCTTACTAAGGGGTTGACCCAATAACAGTATTTATCACCTATCCACAGTAGTGCGCTTATGTGGCCATTAGAGTTGAGCGAACTTACAGTAAATTGGCTCGTAGCGAACCCTGCAGCTCGGCTGTTGATTACTTTAGTCTGCATAAATTAGTTCAGCTTTCCAAGGGCTCCAGTTGCCTGGAAAAGGTGGATACAGACCTAGGAGAGACCTAAGACTGTCATCCCGGACTTTTCCACGCAACCAGAGCCCTTGGAAAGCTGAACTAATTTATGCAGACTAAAGTAATCAACAGCCGAGCTGCAGGGTTCGCTACGAGCCAATTTACTGTAAGTTCGCTCAACTCTAATGGCGATTGCTGCATTCACTGTTTATGGGACTGACAGCGATGGCCAAGCACAATCTCAATCAGTCCCATTGCAGTGAATGGAGCGGTAACCAGGCAAGTGCACTACTGCTCCATTTACTAGGGACACTGGGACTCCCGTGTTCTTAATTGGTGGACGTTCTAATGTCGGCCCCCAGAGGTGACACGTTTATCACCTGTCCTGTGCCAAGACATTTTTCAAGTCAAAATGGCGACAGCTGATTTCCCAACAGTACCTACTATAATCACTGTCTAGTGGATAGGAAAAGAACTATGAATATATTTTATCCCTAAAGTACATGTGTTCCATAATTGCAGAGAAGAAAAGACTGAACCAGCTTTGGAGAGACTTCTGTCTGCGCACATGGAGCGTATGGAAAGGACACTTATGGCCCATATCGACCAGCGGATGAGACGTTTACAGGAGCATCTGGACACTAGACTGGATCGGCTATTAAACCTAATGCAGAACAACACATTATCCAAAGACTCGGCAGAAAAACTAGTCAATGGCCAAAATGAGCATAGGCACCAGCAGGACTATGACTGCGGAGAATTCATTATTCATTAATCCAGTCATTAGTTATGGGATTCCTTGCATGAATGATTTTATGGTCTCTGTGGGTTCGACATCAATTCATTTACTGGTGGATTTGTGAACGGTTTTCTTGAGGTTTAGAAAATACTGACATATTGAAAAGCTATACTGAATAAATCTCCGGGTGTTATGTTATAGGCATTGTACACCTTTGACACCAATTATTTATACTATATGGGGGAGATTTATCAAAATCTGTGTTGCCCCTAACAACCAATCACATCGCTTCTTTAATTTTTCAGAAAGAAGTGATCTGATTGGTTGCAATGGGTAATTCAGCAATTTTGATAAATCTCACCCTACGTGCATATGAAATAAAAATAAATAAATAAAGCAACGATGCAATAGTTCTTAAAACAATTCTGCAGTTTTGTTTCTACCACCTCCTATTCAATACTATGGGCTGTCATGTAGAAAAAGGACGGTCCAGTGCTTGACGCAGGGAACAGGTACTTTATTAGAATGCCATGGAGAACAAACAGGTAAACGGAAACATGTGACTCGTTTCGGCTCGAGTTACTGAGCTTTAGTCATTGGTATGACTAAGGCTCAGTAATTCAAGCCGAAACGCGTCACATGTTTCCGTTTACCTGTTTGTTCTCCATGGCATTCTAATAAAGTACCTGTTCCCTGAGTCAAGAGCTTGGACCATCCTTTTTCTACTTCTATTTGTTGGGGCAGAGTCAACGCCTGGTCCGTGCACTTATTTCGAGGGTGAGCTGATACGAACTCTGCTTGATGTGGGCTGTCATGGTCACAGATAACAGACAGACTCTATTTCGCGTGATCCTGCAGTCATTTTCTGTTCTGTCCGACTGTACGTGAGTAAGAATTCGCTGAATTTGTTTGCGGTCTGTTACTATTGAAATTTATCATCATAGGAGCTGTCAGAACAAAACAAACTTTTCAGTTAAAGGGGTACTCCGCTGCTCAGCATTTGGAACAATGCTATGGAGCTGGCACCGGGAGCTCATGACGCCATAGCTCCGCCCCCTCATTACGTCACACCCAGCCCCCTCAATGCAAGTCTATGGGAGGGGGCGTGAGCCCCCTCCCATAGACTTGCATTGAGGGGGCGGGGCGTGATGCCATGAGGGGGCGGAGCTATGGCGTCACAAGCTGTCGGCTCCAGTGTTCGGAACAGTTTGTGGCGGAGTACGCCTTTAAGGCCTATTGCATAGTTGCCTTAGTTTGGATTTATGAAGACAATAAAAAATTGGTGATGAAGAGGCAAATAGCCTTGGAATATGTTTTTAACCCCATTCTTTAAATTTTTTTTCTTTTCATTTTTTTTTTGTGTAAAATTGTAAAGGAGGTAAGGGTGGGTTCACACCACGATTTTCTATACAGTTTTTGGATACGGTTTAAAAAAAAACAAAAAAAAACATATGCAACTGTACAGAAAACCGTGCCCATAGACTTTCCATTCAAAACTGTATGCACCATATTGCATACGGTTGTCTCCGTTTTTCACACCACACGGTTTTTTACTTTTTTTTTTTCTGGACAGAAAACCGTGGCCTACCACGCTTTTTGGTCCAGGTGAAAAACCGTATAGACCCGTATAAGTTTTTTTTTAAACATGGGAGTCAATGGGAACCGTACAGAACTGTATGTGCGTACGGTTCCATCCAGTTTTCACCATACGGTTTTTGACTTTCCACAGTTTTTTTTCTTGGAATTTCAATCAAACAAGTGAAACTTTATTCATAATGGAGTGAAAAGTTCAAAACTTATGCGTTTTTTTTCTTAAAAAACGGATGCAACCGGACATCACTTTTCAAACCGTATACAGATAAAACTTTGTACACACGTTTTGATACAGTTTAGTCAGATTTTGAGGAATCCGTTTTTTGTTTTTTTTGTCAAAAACCTGAAAAAAAACTGTATTGCAAAAACGTGGTGTGAACCCAGCCTAATTCTGATGATTCTGTGGTTTCCACTCTGGCCCCTTTTTAGCCGGCTCCAATAGATTTAACTCTAATTTAACCTATTATTTGCTGCAACTGTGACCTGAATGATGTCAATGCATCATCCTGGCAGTGATTGGCTGCAGCTGCCACATGTCAACACGAACATCACTGTTACCCAGTAAACACGAACCAGTCAGGGGATCTGGGAAGTGGTAGCACACTAGCAGCAGGGCATTAGTTAAAAAAAAAAAAAAAAAAAAAGCATTACCCTTTTGTTGTCTTGTTGCATTGTTAGCTTTTTGAAAAAACAATGCAATGGGATTCGAAAACCCCTTTTAACTTCAATACACACCGGCGGCTGTTCACCTGTTCAGTCACGCTTGCTATGGTGCAAGTGTTTTGTTTATTGGTGGTGAGGTATTTTCATAGGTGCTGCTTTTCAGGACTGTCCTAGTAACTGTACTGTGTGAACATTAAAGGGGTACTCCGGTGAAAACCTTTTATTTTATTTATTTATTTTTTTAAATCAACTGATGCCAGAAAGTTAAACAGATTTGTAAATTACTTCTATTAAAAAATCTTTACCCTTCCAGTACTTTTTAGCAGCTGTATACTACAGAGGAAATTCTTTTCTTTTTGAATTGTTTTTTGTGTTGTCCACAGTGCTCTCTGCTGACACCTCTGTACGTGTCGGGGAATGTCCAGAGCAGCATAGGTTTGCTATGGGGATTTTCTCCTGCTCTGGACAGTTCCTGATACGGGCATCAGGTGTCAGCAGAGAGCACTGTGGACAAGATGAAAAATAAATTTAAAAAAGAAAATAATTTTCTTTGTAGCATACAGCTGCTTAAAAGTACTAGAAGGGTAAAGATTTTTTAATAGAAGTAATTTACAAATCTTTCTGGCACCAGTTGATTTAAAAAAATGTTTTTAAAGTTCCCCTTTAAAGCGGTTTTCTCAGTATAGCAAATGTTGTTATAGGCCAAAATGTGCCGATCTGTGAGAGTCCAGTTGCTTGGATCCCAATATAATAATTCCTAGAATAAAGGGGCTACAAAGGCAAGTAAAGCATTGGACCTCTGCACATATCTGCAAATGATGGCATAATCTGCACTGTCACCAAGTGCGTTGAAAGAATAAGAGCCTATACTTCATTCCCTCGTTGCTCCCACTGTTACACTTCTATTCTGCCAGCTTCCGAAGTGGCCCAGCTTGGCCCATCACAGAGCTGAGCAGAGGTGCGGGACATCATCGAAAGCTGGCAGAATGGGAGCGCGGCAGGGACTGGATGTGACAGCGGGGGAGGTAGGTATGCACTCTTTTATTGTTTTAATGCACGTGGAAGCAGTAAGAAAAAAATTAAATTTGCCGGGAAACTGCCTTTAAAGGGATTGTCTGGTGAAATGTATTATTTTATATTTGTCCTCAGTTGCAAAAACTTTAACTTCCCTTCCTCTTCTCCTTCGTAGGGTCTGGTATCAGGATGCCCCGTCTCCAGCCAAGCAGTAGACATAACGTCAAAACGCCACTCCGCTAAATCACTGGCCACAGTGGTGTCCCGCATCCATTTAATGATTGGCGAGCGGCATTGTCCGTTCCCCCACCTGTAGACACTACATTCTGCAGCTCTGTAAAGGCATTGTCAGCGTCCACTGATGGGGCACCTGAGCTACAAGGAAGGGGAGTTAAAGGACATCTGCAGCGTGATTAACACTTATCCCCTATCCACAGAATAGGGTATAAGTGTTTGATCGCGGGGGGGGTCCGACCGCTGGGACCCCCTGTGATCTCCTGTACGGGGCCGTCGCTCTCCCATGCAGGGCGCATGCCAGTCGCAGCATGACGTTGCAGCCAGCATGCCTCCTCCATACATTTCTATGGGAGAGGCGGGGAGGCAGCGTTCATGCCTCCCCGTCTCCCCCATAGAACTGTATGGGGACGGGGAGGAGAAGGGGCGTCACCGTCGACCTCTAGGTCGACGCTACGCGCCTTAGCGCTCACCAAAGCACTGTGTTCCAAAATGAAAAGAATTTCCTCTGTAGTATTCAGCAGCTAATAAGTACTGGAACCAGTTCACTTAACCTGTTGGGGACGGAGGGCATACTTGTTCACCCTTCGCCCACTCCCACATCATAGCGGGTCAGGCCCGGCTGGGACCCGTGGCTAATAGCATGCGGTACTGATCGCTTTAGACGTGGCGTACAAAGTTGAACGCTGCGTCTAAAGTGAAAGTAAACTAATGTCGGTTAGCTCAGGGGGCTGTTCGGGATCGCCGCAAAGAAATCACGGCATCCCGAACAGCTGTAAGACACGATGAGGGTCTCCTACCTTGCCTCCTGTTGTCCGATCGCCGAATGACTTCTCAGTGCCTGAGATCCAGGCATGATCAGTCAAGCAGCAGAATCATTGATCTATGGTTTCCTATGAGAAACCATTGATCAATGTAAAAGATCAGTGTGTGCAGTGTTATAGCCCCCTATGGGAGCTATAACATGCAAAGAAAAAAAGTGAATAAAGATCATTTAACCCCTTCCCTAATAAAAGTTTTAATCACCCCCCGTTTCCCATTTAAAAAAAGTGATATCGCCTCGTGTGGAAAAAATATATTGTTATTTAAACCGCACGGTCATTGGCGTACGCGCAAAAAAATTCCAAAGTACAAAATAGTGTATTTTTGTTATCTTTTTATATCATGAAAAAATGAATGAAAAGTGATCAAAAAGTCCAATTGATACATAAATGGTACCGCTAAAAACGTCAGATCACAGCACAAAAAATGAGCCCTCATACCGGCCCCTACGCAGAAAAGTAAAAAAGTTATAGGGGTCAGAAGATGACAATTTCCTGCATGTAGTTATGATTTTTTGACAAAATTTGACAAGTATGACAAAATCAAACCTATATAAGTAGGGTATCATTTTAATCGTATGGACCTACAGAACAAAGAGGAGTTTTTTACCGAAAAATGCACTGTGTAGAAACAGAAGCTCCCGAAAGTTACAAAATGGCGTTTTTTCTTCAATTTTATTGCACAATAATTTTTATTGTCACTGCAAAGTAGAATTGGTGGCGCAAAAAATAAGATCATATGGATTTTTAGGTGCAAAATTGAAAGGGTTATGATTTTAAAAAAGGTAAGGAGGTAAAATGAAAGTGCAAAAATTGGAAAACTCTCCGTCCCACAGGGCTTAAAAAATAAAAATAAAAAATCCACAGGAGTACACCTTTTTAAGGACCATGAATGCATCCAAAGGATCAGTGCCGTCAGAACTGGTATTGTTGGAATATGTGTACTCCAATGTGTCCCCCTTATAACAGTATTTAAAGTAAATGTATCATCAGAAAATCACCTATTGTTTCAATCAAGTTTAATGTTAAACCTATTTAAAAACTTTTTTGCTGACTTTTTCATTTTAATTTTCAATATAGACATTAGAAATTTGAAATGTTGCAATTTTTACTGTGGCCACTGAGCCTAACAATAAGCTGACCGTTCCTGTTCTGTTAAGATCATTATTTCAGCAATAGTCTCTTCATCCTCACAGGAAGGATTACAATGATGGTATCACTTCTGTTAGGCTATGTTCACATTTTAAAAAAGGGGGAAAGCTGGCTCATCAGATGCTGGATGTAGGTTTTAACGAGTACAGCTAT
Organism: Hyla sarda; assembly: GCF_029499605.1. Classification (NCBI taxonomy): domain Eukaryota; kingdom Metazoa; phylum Chordata; class Amphibia; order Anura; family Hylidae; genus Hyla; species Hyla sarda. The sequence goes on from NC_079195.1 coordinate 56,381,770, forward strand.
AAGGTTGTGTACCCAATAGAACAACACGTAATAGAAGAAGAAGGAAGGGTATTACTGTTCTCAAGCTAAATCCTATGTGTGAGATGTGTATATATGTTTGTATGAGAGTGAGTAACAATAAAGGGTGATTTAAAATACGGTAGATTACATTTATTGTTTATAAAAAAAAATGCACTTGTATCAGTATCAGACACCACACGCAAAGCACTGATACATATGTATTTTTTATAAACAATACATTTAATCTATTTTAAATCACTCTTTATTGTTACTTTTATACAAACATATACAATGATCCCTCAACTTACAATAGTTTCAACATACAATGGTCTTTTCTGGACCACTGTAACTTGAAACCAGACTCAACATCCAATGATACAGATAGTCCAGATCTGTGATACATGTCAATAGCTGGAAGAACTGACCAATTGGAATGGGGCATTAACTGGTATAACAGCTGTATTACTGAAGCGTATACACTGACTGATGTCTGGTAGCGCCCCCTACATTTCAGGGAGGTATTACATGTTCTGTACTGCTCTTTACCTGTGCCAGGGTTAGCTGCTCAATTGGACAGCAAGTGAGGGCGGCTCCAGTGGCTTTGCTAGGGTTGGTGTCACACCCCCCCCCTTCCACATAATAAAGTTTTTAGCCTGTTGTGATGGATACTAGGGATCGACCGATATCGGTTTTTTAGGGCCGATACTGATACCAATAATCGGTGGAGGTTAGGGCCGATAACTTATACCGATATTCCGGTATAAGTTATCGGCTATTTATCCCCCCTCGACACCGCTGCAGAGCATTGATTTAAAGCTGGCGCTTTAAAAGCATTGATTTAAAGCTGGCGCTTTAAATCAATGCACTGCGGTGGCTTTTGCGGTGCCATAGGCCGCCGCCGCCACCACCACCACCCGCTTCTCTCCCTCCTACCTGTCAGGGTGGTCCGGGCCATCCATTCTCCCTTCCTGTAGTGTCCGGCGGCATTCCGGGTGGAGGGTGCATCGGTCCGGGCTGTCCTTCTTCTCCGGGGGTCCTCTTCTCCACTCTAGGCAGGCTCCGGCCTAGTATGCTGCATAGACGCCGCTGCGCAGTGACGCCCGTGCGCAGCGACGCACCTGACGTAGTGGCGTCTATGCAGCGTACTAGGCCGGAGCCTGCCCGGAGTGGAGAAGAGGACCCCCGGAGAAGGACAGCCCGGACCGGTTCACCCTCCACCCGGAATGCCGCCGGACACTACAGGATGGATGGCCCGGACCACCCCATTACGGGTAAGTTTAATTTTTTTTAATTGACTCGGAGGGTGGGGGAGGGGCCCGACCGTTATAGCGGTATGGGCAAAAATCCATACCGGTATACCGCCCAGCACTACGGGGGGGGGCGGTCGCGGTGTGGATCGGGGGGGTGGGGCATTATCGGCTTATCGGCAAGGTAATTGCCGATACCGATAATGCCCAAAATCGTGATTATCGGCCGATAATATCGGCCATAACGATAATCGCTCGATCCCTAACGGATACCACTGGTGTAGCGCATTGTGAAAAATTCCAGTATAATAATTAAATATACCAATTGCCACAGATCTAGTGAGGAGAATACACAAGAATATCAGTGACTACAGGTGACGTCTTCTCTATAATGAGGAGAATACACAATGATATCAGTGATTACAGGTGACATCTTCTCTATAGTGAGCAGAATACACAATGATCTTCTCTATAGTGAGGAGAATACACAATGATATCAGTGACTACAGATGAAGTCTTCACTATAGTGAGGAGAATACAGAATGAGATCAGTGATTACAGGTGACGTCTTCTCTATAGTGAGAATACACAATGATATCAGTGATTACAGATGTGGTCTTCTCTATAGTGAGGAGAATACACAATGATATCAGTGACTACAGGTGATGTCTTCTCTATAGTGAGGAGAATACACAATGATATCAGTGACTACAGGTGACATCTCTATAGCGAGGAGAATACACAATGATATCAGTGACTACAGGTGACATCTCTATAGTGAGGAGAATACATAATGATATCAGTGATTACCGGGGCGTCTTCTCTATAGTGAGGAGAATACACAATGATATCAGTGACTACAAGTGACTTCTCTATAGTGAGGAGAATACACAATGATATCAGTGACTACAGGTGACGTCTTCTCTATAGTGAGGAGAATACACAATGATATCAGAGACTACAGGTGACATCTCTATAGTGAGGAGAATACATAATGATATCAGTGACTACAGGTGACGTCTTCTCTATAGTGAGGAGAATACACAATGATATCAGTGACTACAGGTGACGTCTTCTCTATAGTGAGGAGAATACACAATGATATCAGTGACTACAGGTGACGTCTTCTCTATAGTGAGGAGAATACACAATGCTATCAGTGACTACAGGTGACGTCTTCTCTATAGTGAGGAGAATACACAATGATATCAGTGACTACAGGTGACGTCTTCTCTATAGTGAGGAGAATACACAATGATATCAGTGACTACAGGTGACGTCTTCTCTATAGTGAGGAGAATACACAATGATATCAGTGATTACAGGTGACGTCTTCTCTATAGTCTTTCCTTATCTAATTCAGATGGAACATACCACTGGGTCCAGCTAAATCTTCTCTCTGCAGAATGTGACGCCCAGACGGCTCCTCACTATGTCAGCACATTCTGATCCTCTATATGAAAATAATAATTATTATTATAAACCTGCCAGACACTGTATCCTCTAAATATAATAAACTAGTATATACTAGGGCTGCACGATATATCGCAAAAACAATCGAATTGCGATTTTTGCTCTTTTGCCATATATCGATATGGCCCCTGGGAAAATTTGCGATTATCTGCCCGGGCGGATCCCGTGTGTGGCTGCAGCGCGGGCCGGCCAGGGCAGATAAAAACAAATTTAAATATTAAAAGTCTGTGTTTCCCAACCAGGGTGCCTCCAGCTGTTATGAAACTACAACTCCCAGCATGCCCGGACAGCCAAAAGCTGTCCGGGCATGCTGGGAGTTGTAGTTTCACAACAGCTGGAGGCACCCTGGTAGAGAAACACTGATCCAAGTAAACGGCGCAGGGATAAAAAATAAAAACATTATGCTCACCTCTTACTGATACCCTGCATCTGTACACCTCCGTGCGGTCCCGGTGTCTCTATACAAGCTGTAGGACCTTTACCTTCAGCCAATCACTGGCCGCAGCGGTGTCACATGTCAAGCCAGTGATTGGCTGAAAGGTAAAAGTCCTCAAAGGTCTGCAAACACACACAAACCTAGAGTGTGAGCTGCCGGGGAGGAGTAATGTGACGGGAATATGTGACAAGGGGTGGAGGGGCAGAATGTGACAAGAGGGGGGGGGGGGGGGGGGAGATGTGAGATGTGAAATGGGCGGTGGGCATAAAATGGGTGAATAGTTGTAAAATTGAGGAGATTGGACATGAAATAAGGGGGTTTCACTATTTATTTATCACATTGCATCACATATCGAAATCACAATATTTAGGCCCATAATCGCAATCGCACATTTTTCTCATATCGTGCAGCCCTAGTATACACTACACTCTATGAATATAAACCTCACACACCGTGCCCCCAGCAGTAGCACCCCCATCATCCACCAGCTGATGCTATTACCACAGAACAGGGAGTAGGGGGAATGGGGGGGGCGGGGGTGCCCTGGCAACACACCCCAGCAGCAGCACCCCATCATCCAGCAACACCTCCCCCCAGAAATAGCACCCCCATCCCCCTCCCCCCACTGGATGATGGTGGTGCTACTGCTGGGGGTGCTGGTGGATGATGGGGTGCAGCCTCATCATCCACCAGCAATAGCACCCCCATCATCCACCAGCACCCCCCCCCTTCTGGGTGATGGTGGTGCTACTGCTGGGGGGGGGGGGTGCTGGTGTATGATGGGGTGCAGCCTCATCATCCACCAGCAACACCTCCCCCCCCCAGAAATAGCACCCCCATCATCCACCAGCACCCCCCATTCCCCCTATGGTAGTAGAATCAGCTGCTGGATTATGGGGGTGCTACTGCTGGGGGAGGGTGCTGGTGGATGATGGGGGTGTTACTTCTGGGGGGTGCTAATGCTGGGGGGGGGGGCGGGTGCTGGTGCATGATGGTGGTGCTACTGCTGGGGGGGGGGTGCTGGTGGATGATGGGGTGCAGCCTCCTCATCCACCAGCAACACCTCCCCCCAGAAATAGCACCCCCATCATCCACCATGACCAGCAACACCTCCCCCCAGAAATAGCACCCCCATCATCCACCATGACCAGCAACACCTCCCCTCAGAAATAGCACCCCCATCATCCACCAGCACCCCCCCCCCCCCCTTGCTGGATGATGGTGGTGCTACTGCTGGGGGGTGCTGGTGGATGATGGGGTGCAGCCTCATCATCCACCAGCAATAGCACCCCCATCATCCACCAGCAACCCCCCCTTCTGGATGATGGTGGTGCTACTGCTGGGGGGGGGGGGGGGTGTCGTGGATGATGGGGTGCAGCCTCATAATCCACTAGCAACAACACCCTTCCTCCCCAGAACTCCCACAGCACCCCTTTTTCTCTGTACCTGGCTGACTGGTGCAGACTGGTTGCTGGCTCGGCTGCTCCTACTGTCCCGGGCTCACTAGTGTGGGCGGCGGCGCGTCATGTTAGCGCCGTCCATCTAGCTCCGCCCGCTGACGTCCTGTCACAAGCCGGGACGTGTGCCGGAGCTAGGGTGGGGGAGGAGCTTGGTGCTGTCAGCGCTGAGGACTGGGGAGGGGTGACGTGGCTGCCGTCAGCGCTGAGGACGGGGGGGGGGGGGGGGTTGTGCTGCCAGCGCTGAGGACCGGGGGGGGGGGAGGGGGGTAGGGCGTGACGGGGGTGCTGTCAGCGTTAACTGAGGACCGGGGTGGGGGGCGGGGGTTGCTGGCAGAGTGGTGTTACCCCATCAGCCTGGTGTCACCCGGTGCGGTCCGCACCCCGGTCACAACGCCACTGGTTTTGCAACATCTGGAGGACCACAGTTTAGAGACCACTACACAGTGATCTCCAAACTGTGACCCTCCAGATGTTGCAAAACTACAAATCTCAGCATGCTGGGAGTTGTAGTTTTGCAGCTTTTAGAAGGCCACAGTGAAGATCACTTATCCCGATCTTCACTGCAGCCTTCTCCAACGCACTTTCCGGCCGCCGCTCAGATGATGACGCCGCTGCTCCGGGTAAGCCGGGCCATGTTCCCCCCCCCTCGCCGCCTGTGTTACCACCACTCTGTACCGACTTCGATCGGTGGGCAGAGCGGGGGGAAATGAACTCTAACCCCCCGCTCCCCTCCTGCCATTGGTGGTCAGCCTGACCGACCAATGGCAGGGGATAGAAGGGGGTGGCAAAACTGCCACCTGGCTCCTATCCTTTAGGCTGGTCGGAGCTGTCTCTGACAGCTCCGATCACGCTTATTTTCCGGAAGATCGGGTCACCAGTCTGAATTGACCTGCGATTTGCTGTGATCGCCGACATGGGGGGGTCTCAGGACCCCCCTAGGTATTGCCACGGGATGCCTGCTGATAGATATCAGCAGGCATCCCTGTCCGATCCCCGCCTGCGAGCGGCAGTGATCGGAAATACGGAGGGCGTATGGATACGCCCTTCGTCCTTAAGTGACGGGACGCGAGGGAGTATGCATACGCCCTCTGTCCCCAAGGAGTTAAAGGAGTACTCTGCCCCTAGACATGTTATCTGCCACAATCACATTATAGCCGGCACCGCCATCAATTAAGGCCGGCACCGCCATTAATTAATCAGTATGACTGCAGCCACTGCTACCAGACCTGTCCGTCTGGCAGCAGCGCAGTCTACATGAGGTGGACCTGGGGTGGGACCTGAGTGACTATCCCACCCCTGCCTTTCCGCCGCATTAAGTGAGTGGAGGAGGAGGGGCATGGCACATACGGTGCCAACAGGAAGCCCTGCCTCTCTCCTTCCGCAGTGACTGCCCGTAATCTCACCTAGTCACACCGCCTGCAGGACCATCAGTCACAGCCTGATAATCCGCCCGCAGGACCGTCTGTCTGACTGCTTCCCTTTCCTCCGCCCTGCGCATTATAAATGAACGGTGCTGCAGCGCGCAGCGCCGTTAGTTTATGGCAGTGTTCTTCAACCTGCGGACCTCCAGATGTTGCAAAACTACAACTACCAGCATGCCCGGACAGCGGTTTGCGGTCCGGGCATGCTGGGAATTGTAGTTTTGCAACATCTAGAGGTCCGCAGGTTGAAGACCACTGATTTAAGGCATGCCTATGAAGTTAGCGCAGGAACTCCTGCACTCACTTCATAGTAGTTGCGCATAGTGACATTCTCTGATGTCAGAAGCCAATGTTTTCCAACCATGGAGCCTTCAGCTGTTGTAAAACTACAACTTCCAGCATGCCCAGACAGCCTTTGGCTTTCCGGGCATGCTGGGAGTTGAAGTTTTGCAACAGCAGGAGACACAAAACTACAAATCCCAGCATTCCCAAACAACATTTGGCTGTTTGGGCATGCTGAGATTTGTAGTTTTGTGTCTCCTGCTGTTGCAAAACTACAACTCAAGCCAAAGGCTGTCTGGGCATGCTGGGAGTTGTAGTTTTGCAACAGCTGGAGGTGCCATGGTTGGAAAACACTGGCTTACAGTAAATGTCTTAAAATAATAAATATACATACCTGCTTTCGCTCCCCCGGTGCCTCCAGTAACCCGCTCTGGCCTCCACCCCGATCCTTTTCCTGGTTGCCGGTGGTCGGTGAGTCACACTGCCGCTCAGCCTATCGCCGGCCAAGGTGGGGCTTGGCTGAGTGCAGTATGACTCACCGACCACCGGCAACCAGGAAAAGGATCGGGGCGGAGGCCAGAGCGGATTACTGGAGGCACCGGGGGAGCAACAGCAGGTATGTATATTTAATATTTTACTGCTAGCAGTCTGAATGGCAATTTTTGCATCCTGGAGTACTCCTTTAAGTTAGAGAAATATATATTGTGAAAACCCCTCTTATCATAAATCATCCTGTACAGATTAACATTAGGGTAGAGTTACATGTAACAGAAGGCAGGAGGCACTCTATAGAGTCAAGTCATCGGCGGATCCGCAGCGTAGAATACGCTGCGGATCCGCCGATGACTTGACTCTATAGAGTGCCTCCTGCTGTTTTCCCCCTTGTGTGCTGCTCACAACAGCAATCTGCCACTAACAAGCAGCCACACAGGGATCTGCGAGTCACCGCGGGTACATGCTATGTACTCGGAAACATCATGGAGCGGCTCGTAGCGGCGGATTGCTGCTGTAAGCAGGACACAGGGGAAAACAGCTGGAGGCACACTATAGGGTCAAGTCATTGACGGATCAGCAGAGTAACATACACTACTGATCTGTTACATGTGACCGTACCCTAAGGGTGCATTCACATGTGCGTATTTTTGCTGCAGATTTGCTTCAGCAGATTTTGCTGCCCATTGACTTCAATGGGTAGCAAAATCTACCACAGCAAATCTGCAGCAGAAAATTTATTGAATCTGTGGGGGGAGGGGGGGGGGGGCGATTTGTGGGCTGCACAAGTTCAGCCATCCTGAATAATGGTATCTGCTTGTTCATGAGGTGATCATAGAATTTGGGGTCCGGAGGCAGCGTGTGTATGTACTGTATGTATGATGTATGAATGATGTGTGTGTATAAATGATGTGTGGGTATGTACTGTATCTATGATGTATGAATGATGTGTGTATGTACTGTATGTATGATGTATGAATGATGTGTGTATATAAATTATGTGTGTGTATGTACTGTATGTATGGTGTATGAATGATGTGCGTGTATGAATGATAGATGTGTGTAAACAAGATGTATGTATGATGTGTGGAGATGTATTATGCGGGGGGATCTGGAGGCGGCGGGTGTATGCATGATATGTGTATGCATGATGTGTGTGTATGCATGTATTATGCATGTGTGGGGTGGGGGGCGGAGGCGGCGTGTCTATGATGTGTACTATATGTATGAATGGTGTGTGTGTATATACTGTATGTGGCAGTATTATATTCAGGGGGTATATTGGGTGGCAGTATTATATTCAGGGGGTACAGTAGGTGGCAGTATTATATTCAGGGGGTACAGTAGGTGGCAGTATTATATTCAGGGGGTACAGTAGGTGGCAGGATTATATTCAGGGGGTACAGTTGGTGGCAGGATTATATTCAGGGGGTACAGTAGGTGGCAGTATTATATTCAGGGGGTACAGTAGGTGGCAGGATTATATTCAGGGGGTACAGTGGGTGGCAGGATTATATTCAGGGGGTAAAGTAGGTGGCACTATTATATTCAGGGGGTACATTAGGTGGCAGGAATATATTCAGGGGTACAGTAGGTGGCAGGATTATATTCAGGGGGTACAGTAGGTGGCAGGATTATATTCAGGGGGTACAGTAGGTGGCAGGATTATATTCACGGGGTACAGTAGGAGGCTGTATTATATTCAGGGGGTACAGTGGGTGGCAGTATTATATTCAGGGGGTACAGTGGGTGGCAGTATTATATTCAGGGGGTACAGTGGGTGGTAGTATATGCAGGAGGTACAGTGGATGGTAGTTTTATATTCAGGGGGTACAGTATTTAGCAGAATAATAATGATTATTGTCTTCATACAGAGGATGAGGAGCCTATGATGTCCGGGCGTCAGACCCTGCAGAGAACATGGAGCTGGAAGACGTCCTGACGTCTGAACCAGATGAAGAAGAAAAGAAAAGACAACAGAGAAGACATCACTCAGGTCACTGATATCATTGTGTGTTCTCCTGACTGTCCTATCAGCTGGAGTCACTTGTAAGTTCCACAGTGATGATGGGTGATGCTGTACCCTAATCTGGGGCTCTCCAGCTGTTGCAAAACTACAACTCCAATAATGCCGGAGGCTCTCCAGACATGATGGGAGTTATAGATTTATAACAGCTGGAGAGCAACTGGAACCAGGGTGATTGGGTGATTGGTGGGGGTCCCAGCAGTTGGACCCCCACTAGAAAAATGGGCTGCTTATTCTTAAATGCCTGGGCATATGTTTTGTCTGTCTGGCCCTGCCTGTTAGTCACTTATATAGTTGTGTATTCTCCTGACTGTGTCCCATCAGTGCTCTAGTCACTGATATGTTTGTGCGGCCGAGTAAAGGGTCGTCCGAGATTGGGGAAGCGGGTCGTCAGGTGGTAGGGGGGGCCAAGACAATTTTTCGCACCGGGGCCCTTGGGTTTCTAGCTACGCCCCTGATTATTAGAAAGGATTATTGTTACCTGTGTAAATCCCCAACATTATTGTCCTGTATGGGATTCAACTTATAACCTTTCCTCCATATTTTGAAAAGGAAAAAAGAAAAAATAGTAGTAGTGAATGACGCTCCCCATGTCTGAGCATACAAAGATGAGCATCTTGCAATTCCTCTGTTGAACACTAGGGGCTGCAACATTTTTCTCTTGAAAAGTGGTGAAGAAGTCTCCTAAAAAGTTCTTCACATGCCAGGAGGTCCAATGTTGTGTTTTCCAAACAGTGTGCCTCCAGCTGTTGCAAACCTAAAATTCCCATCATGCCTGGAGAGGCGCTGGCAACAGCTGGAGACACACAGGTCTAAGGAGGTTTTTTTTAGGGGGAGGAGGAAATAAAAGAAATATAGTATAACTCCGCTATCTGTCTTCGTCCCTATCAAGGGTTAACAATGTACCAGGAAAGAAGACAGATAGCTGGCACTGTGCTGAGGGATGATTTGCAGTACACTACTATAGATGGCATAGAGGGGGGAGATGGGGGTTTCTGGTATACAATCAATTTGCCATATGAGCAGCAATAAAGGTTGTCCTGGCATGCTGGAAGTTGTAAGTTAGCAACAGCTGGAGGAACCCTGGTTGAGAAACACTGATTTAAAGACACAGTGTGAACCATCTGAAGGAAGCAGTCAGGCTCACAGACTGCAGGTATACAGCCTTGTCACACTCCTGCAGAAGCTAAGCCCCACCCCCACTTCCTATGTTCCATAAAAGTCTTTCTGTTACTAGAGATGGACTAAGCCTAACAACAAGCAGTGAACAGCAGGTTGCTGTGAAGAAAGACACCTAGGGGTTAAAGGGATACTCCGCACTTAGACATCTTATCCCTTATCCAAAGGATAGGGGATAAGATTTCTAATCGCGAGGGTCCCGCCGCTGGGGACCCTCACAATCTCCCTGCTGAACGTGCCGTTCATTTACAGCAGTGTGGTTCTAAAAGGGATTATCCAGGGAAAAAACTTGTTTTTTATATATCAACTAGCTCCAGAAAGTTCAACAGATTTGTAAATTACTTCTATTAAAAAAATCTTAATCCTTTCAGTACTTTTGAGCTGCTGAAGTTGAGTAGTTCTTTTCTGCCTAAGTGCTCTCTGATGGCACCTGTCTCAGGAACTGTCCAGAGAAGAAGCGAATCCCCATAGCAAACCTCTTCTACTCTGTGCAGTTCCCAAGGCAAGCAGAGATGTCAGCAGAGAGCTCTGTTGTCAGACAGAAAAGAACAACTCAACTTCAGCAGCTGAAAATTACTGGAAGGATTAAGATTTATAGAAGTAATTTACAAATCTGTTTAACTTTCTGGAGCCAGTTGACATATATACATATACATATATATATAAGTTTTTTTTCCCTGGAATACCCCTTTAACCTTTTTCCCCTGAGTACCCCTTGGCAGGCCATTTCCAATAATTGTACCCCAATATTAAAGACATGTTTATAGAGAAACCCCACTTCCCCACAGCTTGCCATGTGGTGACTTACAGTGGGGATCAAAAGTTTGGGCACCCCAGGTAAAAATTAGTATTGATGTGCATAAAGAAGCCAAGGAAAGATGGAAAAATCTCCAAAAGGCATCAAATTACAGATTAGACATTCTTATAATATGTCAATAAAAGTTAGATTTTATCATCATTTACACTTTCAAAATAACAGAAAACAAAAAAAAAGATGGTGCCTGCAAAAGTTTGGGCACCTTGCAGAATTGATAGCATGCACTGCCCCCTTTGCAAAGCTCCCTCTGTCACTCCTGCAGCACCCCGCATCGCGATCGCGGGGTGCTGTGTGTAATACGCGGCTGGCCGGGACCTGCCGCACTGCCGGGAGTGAAGTTCACTTCATTCCCGACAGTTTAACCCTTACAGCCGCGGTCAGAAGTGACCACGCGCTGTAAGGAGTTCTGACAGAGGGAGGGGGCTCCCTTTGTCTCTCCTGCAGCACCCCGGAGCATCGCGGGGTGCTGCTGCATACCTGGGCAGCTGGGGGTCCTACAAAGACCCCCAGGTCTGCCCTGGGTATTGCCTGAAAGGACGTGCCAGAGGCACGTCCTAATATGCTGCCTGCTAGTGAAAACTGGCAGGCAGCATATAACAGCAATGCTTAGGAATACTAAGTATTCCAAAGCATTAAAAAGTGTAAAAATAAATAAAATAAAAGTGTAAAAAATAAATAAAAATGTAATAAAAGTGTAAAAAAAAAAATTATTAAAAATACATTTATTAAATGAATCTAATTTAAAAAAAATGCATAATGTGTAGGATCGCATTGGCGGACATCCGCAGCATGTAATATGCTGCGGATGTCCGCCACGTGATCCTACACATTGTGCAGCAGTCACGGTAATGAGCTCACTGCTGCGGCTGGGTAGCTTTGTGTGTCCACTCATAGCTGCGGATTTCCCGCCAGCAGTCATGAGCGGACACACTGAGCTACCCAGCCGCAGCAGTGATGGATATATTCGCCATGAGCGGGTGCTTATTCCCACAACATGGCGGATATATCCATCAGGAGCCTTAACTGTCACAGACAGACGCGTTATACTGCCAGCCGACCAAGGACCAATCAGAGAGGTCCCTGGTGCAGCCAATAACTTGTAGGGGTGCGGTATATAAATGGGGTCACTTGGGGGGGTGGGGGTACTGTTCTGCCCTGAAAGCCAAATGGCGCTCCTCTCCTTCTGAGTCCTACCACGCGGCCAAGGAACCATATATGGCCAAAGCGGGGGTATTTCCGAACATGGGACAAGCAGCTAAATAAAATATAGGGTGCATTTCTTTCAATATCAGAAGTGATGTACAAAAAATATGCCCCCCAAATGATGCATTTGTGAAAAATTGCAAATTTCGAATTTTTAACACTGACTTTGTAATAATTCCTGCCAAAAAACTATGGTGTTAAAATACTCACTGTACCCCCTAGCGAATACCTTGAGGGGTCTAGTTTTTAAAATGGGGTCATTTGGGGGGTGTTCCTATGTTCTACTACCTTTTACTTTCTGCAAACCTTGCATAGCACACAAAAAAAGATGTACTTTTCAAATTTTCTAAATTTCAAGTTAAATTGTTAGGTTTCTAACTAATTTAAAATGTTAATTAAAAACAAAAAAATGACGTCAAAATAAAGTAGACATCTGAAAATATAAGTTTCACAAACTATTTGTTCAGTATGTATAAATATATGCAACCTATTAGTGTTAAAATAGCAAAAAATCGTAATTTTTTGTAAAAATTTCTTGATTTTTTGCATTGTAAAAAAAAAATATAAATGATATCGGCAACTTTTACTATGTACATGAAGGACAACTTGTGACAAAAAAACAATGTCAGAATTATCGTGATTGGCAAAACATTACCAGAGTTATTCTCTAATAAAGACAGACATCCCCGATTTGAAAAAACAGGCCTGGTCTTTCAGGGGCGTACAGGTTTATTTGCATTGGTCCTTAAGGGGTTAAACACACCTCGAAATCCACGGGGGATTACATCAAGAGGCGTAAACTGAAGGTTTTGCCATGGCCTTCACAATCTCCTGACCTCAACATAATTGAAAATCTATGGATAGACCTTAAAAGAGCAGTGCGTGACAGACAGCCCAGAAATCTCAAAGAACTGGAAGACTTTTATAAGGAAGAATGGGCAAAGATAACTCAAACTAGAATTTTGGCTACAAAAAGCATTTACAAGCTGTGATACTTGCCAAAGGGGGCAGTACAAGATATTATCACTGCAGGGTGCTCAAACTTTTGCAGACACCATTTTTTTGTTTTCTGTTATTTTGAAAGTGTAAATGATGGAAATAAAATCTAACTTTTGTTGACATATTATAAGAATGTCTAATCTGTAATTTGATGCCTTTTGGAGATTTTTCCATCTTTCCTTGGCTTCTTTATGCACATTAATACAAATTTTTACCTGGGGTGCCCAAACTTTTGATCCCCACTGTATTCCCTGCTGTCAGTTCTGAGCCAGAGCCTCCGAGTGTCATGGATCTCTACAGCTGAATGAAAAGTGACGTGTGCGCAAGACGACATGACACGGAACAACGTAGAGAAGGCGAGAGAAAAAGATAGTGCTGTAGGGACCTAATGACTAAGGGGACCGGTGAGGAAGTGCACAGTGCCGAGCATACAGGCCGAGAAATACACCACAGACAAGACGACAACCATAATGTATGTGATGGACAAAAAGGAATAAGGAGGTCATTCATTATATAAATATGGTATAATGTGAAGATTATTTATTAATAATAAAAATTCATAAATAATAAGGCACAATGTAAAAATGATAAAAAAAATAAGTAAATAAACACTCACAAATAATGAAATTGGATTGTGTCATAAGAATAAAGGGTACATCAATTAAATTAAATAAACTAAAAACTAGTGGCAAATTTAAGAAAATACTGTGTAAATTAAATGTAAAATTGGCAGACGGCCGCAAAGGTAAAGTATACAGAGCAAATGGGTCAAACTGCAATAAATATTAAAAATGTCAAAGGTGCAACAAAGCCCGAGCAAAAAGATACCAGACCTACAGGAATACTGTGAAACTAACTATAATGTTGGAAAAAGCTATAAATAAACAATCCAAAGGGCACATTGTGGTGCAAAAGTATGTATTAACCCCTTAAGGACCAAGCCCATTTTCACCTAATGGACAATTTAAGCATTAATAACTCTGGGATGCTTTTACTTTTCATTCTGATTCCGAGAATGTTTTTTCGTGACATATTCTACTTTACGTTAGTGGTACATTTTCGGCGATACTTGCATCATTTCTTGGTGAAAAATTCCAAAACTTGATGAAAAATTTTAAAATGTTGCATTTTTTTACTTTTAAATTCTCTGCTTATAAGAGAAAATGATATTCCAAATAAATTATATATTAATTCCCATTTACAACATATCTACTTTATGTTGGCATCATTAAGTTGACATGTTTTTACTTTTAGAAGACATCACAGGACAAAGCTCAGCAGCAATTTTCCAATTTTTCACAACAATTTTAAAATCAGAATTTTTCAGGGACCAGTTCAGTTGAAGTGGATTTGAGGGGCTTTCATGTTAGAAATACCCCATAAATGCCCCCTATAAAAACTGCACCCTACAAACTATTCAAAATGACATCCAGAAAGTTTGTTAACCTTTTAAGTGTTTCACAGGAATAGCAAGAAAGTAAATTTTTTACACTTGCATGTTCTTGTATACTCATTTTTATTTTTACAAGGGGTAAAAGGAGAAAAAGCCCCCCCATAATTTGTAACCCAATTTCTCTTGAGTAAGGAAATACCTCATATGTGGAGGTAAAGGGCTCTGCATGTGCACTACAAGGCTCAGAAGGGAAGGAGCAACAATTGGATTTTGGAGAGGGATTCCTGAAATGGTTTTTGGGGGGCATGTCGCATTTAGGAAGCCCCCCATGGTGCCAGAACAGCAAAAAAAAAATATATCCAACACGGCATACTTTTTTGGAAACTATACCCCTCAAGGAACTTAACAAGGGGTAAAGTGAGCCCTAACCCCCCACAGGTGTTTGATGACCTTTTGTTTAACCCCTTCAGGACGGAGCCCATTTTGGCCTTAAGGACCAGAGCGTTTTTTGCACATCTGACCACTGTCACTTTAAACATTAATAACTCTGGAATGCTTTTAGTTATCATTCTGATTCCGAGATTGTTTTTTCGTGACATATTCTACTTTAACATAGTGGTAAATTTTTGTCGATACTTGCATCCTTTCTTGGTGAAAAATCCGTAAATTTGATGAAAAATTTGAAAATTTAGCATTTTTCTAACTTTGAAGCTCTCTGCTTGTAAGGAAAATGGATATTACGAATACATTTTTTTTTGGTTCACATATACAATATGTCTACTTTATGTTTGCATCATAAAATTGACGTGTTTTTACTTTTGGAAGACACCAGAGGGCTTCAACGGTCAGCAGCAATTTTCCGATTTTTCACAAAATTTTCAAACTCAGTATTTTTCAGGGACCAGTTCAGGTTTGAAGTGGATTTGAAGGGTCTTCATATTAGAAATACCCCATAAATGACCCCATTATAAAAACTACCCCCCCCCCAAAGTATTCAAAATGACATTCAGTCAGCGTTTTAACCCTTTAGGTGTTTCACACGAATAGCAGCAAAGTGAAGGAGAAAATTCACAATCTTCATTTTTTACACTCACATGTTCTTGTAGACCCAATTTTTGAATTTTTACAAGGGGTAAAAGGACAAAATTTTTACTTGTATTTGTAGCCCAATTTCTCTCGAGTAAGCACATACCTCATATGTCTATGTAAAGTGTTCGGCGGGCGCAGTAGAGGGCTCAGAAGGGAAGGAGCGACAAGGGGATTTTGGAGAGTACATTTTTCTGAAATGGTTTTTGGGGGGCATGTTACCTTTAGGAAGCCCTTATGGTGCCAGAACAGCAAAAAAAAACCACATGGCATACCATTTTGGAAACTAGACCCCTCGGGGAATGTAACATGGGATAAAGTGAACCTTAATACCCCACAGGTGTTTCACGACTTTTGCAAATGTAAAAAAAAAAAAAAAATTTACCTAAAATGCTTGTTTTCCCAAAATTTTTTTATTTTTAAAAAGGGTAATAGCAGAAAATACCCCTAAAAATTTGAAGCCCAATTTCTCCCGATTCAGAAAACACACCATATGGGGGTGAAAAGTGCTCTGCTGGCGCACTACAGGTCTCAGAAGAGAAGGAGTCACATTTGGCTTTTTGAACGCAAATTTTTCTCTGGGGGCATGCCGCATTTAGGAAGCCCCTATGGTGCCAGGATTGCAAAAAAAACCCCACATGGCATACCATTTTGGAAACTAGACCCCTCGGGGAACGTAACAAGGGGTTAAGTGAACCTTTATACCCCACAGGTGTTTCACGACTTTTGCATATGTAAAAAAAAAAATTTTTTTTAACCTAAAATGCTTGTTTTCCCAAACATTTTACATTTTTAAAAAGGGTAAAAGCAGAAAATACCCCCCCAAAATTTGTAACACAATTTCTCCCGAGTACGGCGATACCCCATATGTGACCCTAAACTGTTGCCTTGCAATACGACCGGGCTCCAAAGTGAGAGCGCCATGCGCATTTGAGGCCTAAATTAGGGATTGCATAGGGGTGGACATAGGGGTATTCTACGCCAGTGATTCCCAAACAGGGTGCCTCCAGCTGTTGCAAAACTCCCAGCATGCCTGGACAGTCAATGGCTGTCCGACAATACTGGGAGTTGTTTTGCAACAGCTGGAGGCTCCGTTCTGGAAACAGTGGCGTACCAGACGTTTTTCATTTTTATTTGGGAGGGGAGGGGGGCTGTGTAGGGGTATGTGTATATGTATTGTTTTTTACTTTTTATTTTATTTTGTGTTAGTGTAGTGTAGTGTTTTTAGGGTACAGTCGCACGGGCGGGGGGTTCACAGTAGTTTCTCGCTGGCAATTTGAGCTGCAGCAGAAAGTTTGCGGCAGCTCAAATTTGCAGCCAGATACTTACTGTAATCCTCCGCCCATGTGAGTGTACCCTGTACGTTCACATTGGGGGGGGGGGGGGGAGACATCCAGCTGTTGCATAACTACATCTCCCAGCATGCCCGTTGGAAGTCGGTGACTGCTGAGAGTTGCAGTTTTGCAACAACTGTAGGCACACTGGTTATGTATCACTGAGTTTGTGACCTAACTCAGTGTTTCACAACCAGTGTGCCTCCAGCTGTTGCAAAACTACAACTCCCAGCATGTACGGTGCATGGTGTACGGTGACTGCTGAGAGTTGTAGTTTGCAACAGCTGGAGGCACACCGGTCGTGAAACACTGAGTTAGGTAAAAAAAAACTCTGAGTTTCACAACCAGTGTGCCTTCAGCTGTTGCAAAACTACAACTCTCAGCAGTCACCGACAGCCAACGGGCATGCTGGGAGTTGTAGTTATGCAACCAGCAGATGCACCACTACAACTCCCAGCATGCACTTTAGCTGTTTGTGCAAGCTGGGAGTTGTAGTTAGACAACAGCTGAAGGTACACTATTCCATAGAAAGAATGTGCCTCCAGCTGTTGCAAAACCATAAGTCCCAGCATGCCCATAAGGGAATGCTGGGAGTTGTGGTGGTCTGCCTCCTGCTGTTGCATAACTACAGCTCCCAGCATGCCTTTTTTGCATGCTGGGAGCTGTTGCTAAGCAACAGCAGGAGGCTGTCACTCACCTCCAACGATCCAGACGCTGCAGGTCAGTCCCGCCGCCGCAGCTGCTCCTGGGGCCCCGATCCCAACAGGGGCGCCGGGGATCGGGGTCCCCAGCACCCGGGGTGCACGTCCCGCACCCGCTCACGTCCTCCAGAAGAGGGGCGGAGCGGGTGCGGGAGTGACACCCGCAGCAGGCGCCCTGATTGGTCGGCCGGTAATCCGGCCGACGAATCAGGGCGATCGTGAGGTGGCACCAGTGCCACCTCACCCCTGCAGGCTCTGGCTGTTCGGGGCCGTCAGAGACGGCCCCGAACAGCCAGTAATTCCGGGTCATCGGGTCACTGGGCGATCGCCGGGTCATCGGGTCTGCGGCGATCGCCGACATGGGGGGGCATAATGACCCCCCTGGGCGATATGCCGGGATGCCTGCTGAACGATTTCAGCAGGCATCCGGCTCCGGTCCCCAACCGGCTAGCGGTGGGGGCCGGAATTCCCACGGGCGTATGGATACTCCCTCGGTCCTTAAGGACTCGGGATTCAGGGCGTATCCATACGCCCTATGTCCTGAAGAGGTTAAGTCAGATGTGTAAATGAATATTTTTTTCACTAAAATGCGCCCAAAATTTGTAGCCCCATTTCTTCTGAGTATGGAAACACCCAATATGTGGATGTAAAGTGTTCTGTGGGCGAACTACAATGCACAGAAGAGAAGGAGCACCATTGAGCTTTTGGAGAGAGAATTTTGTTGAAATGGTTTTTGGGGGGCATGTCACATTTAGGAATCCCCTATGGTGCCAGAACAGCAAAAAAAAAAAAACAAACAAAAAAAAAACACATGGCATACTAGTTTGGAAACTACACCCCTCAAGGAACGTAACAAGGGGTATAGTGAGCCTTAACACCCTATAGGTGTTTGACAACTTTTCATTAAAATCGGATGTGTAAATGAAACAATTTTTTCCACTGAAATGCTGTTTTTCCCCCAAATTTTACATTTTTACAAGGGGTAATAGGAGAAAATGCCCCCCAAAATTTGTAAAACATTTCTTCTGAGTATGGAAATTCCCCATACGTGGATGTAAAGTGCTCTGCGGGTGAACTACAATGTTCAGATGAGAAGGAGCGACATTGAGCTTTTTTCCTATTTTCTCTGTGAAAATGAAAAATTTAGGTTAACACCGGCATTGTAGTTAAATATATATATTTTTTTCACATCCAACTTTAATAATAATTCGTCAAACACCTGTGGGGTGTACGGCTCACTATACCCCTTGTCAAGTTCCGTGAGGGGTGTAGTTTCCAAAAAAGGGTCACATGTGGTTATTTATTTTTTTGCGTTTATGTCAGAACATCTGAAAAATCAGTCACCCCTGTGCTATCACCAATTTGGGCCTCAAATGTACATGGCTCTCTCTCACTTCTGAGCCTTGTTGTGCGCCTGCAGAGCATTTTACGTCCACATATGGAGTATTTCCGTACTCATGAGAATTTGTGTTACAATTTTTTGGGGTCTTTCTTTCCTTTTTCCTTGTGTAATTTAAAAGTATGGGGCTACACCAGCATGTTAGTGTAATTTAAAAAAAAATTTTTTACACCAACAGGCTGGTATAGAACCCAACTTTTCCTTTCTATATGGGGTAAAAGGAGAAAAAGCCCCCCAAACGTTGTAACACAGTTGCTCCCAAGTACGGAAATACCCCATATGTGACCCTAAACTGTTTCCTTGAAATACGACAGGGATCTGAAGTGAGCGAGCACCATGCGCATTTGAGGCCTAAATTAGGGATTTGCATAGGGGTGGACATAGGGGTATTCTACACCAGTGATTCCCAAACAGGGTGCCTCCAGCTGTTACTATACTCCCAGCATGCCTGGACAGTCAGTTTGCAACAGCTGGAGGCTCCATTTTGGAAACACTGCCATACGAGACATTTTTCATTTTTATTGGGGGGGGGGACAGTGTAAGGGGGTGTACATGTAGTGTTTTACCCTTTATTTTTTGTTAGTGTAGTGTAGTGTTTTTAGGGTACATTCACACGGCGGGGGTTTATGGTGAGTTTCCCACTAGGAGTTTGAGCTGTGACGGAAAATTTGCTGTAGCTTAAACTTGAAGCAGGAAACTCACTGTAAACCCGCCTGTGTGAATGTACCCTGACAGACTATGCATGCTGGGAGTTGTAGTTTTGCAGCAGCTGGAGGCACTGGTTGGAAAACCCGAGTTAGGTTCTGTTACCTAACTCAGTATTTTCCAATCAGTGTGCCTCCAGCTGTTGCAAAACTACAACTTTCAGCATGTACTGATGCTGGGAGTTGTAGTTTTGCAAAATCTAGAGGGCCATAGTTTAGATGCCACGGCACAGTGATCTCCAAACTGTACCTCTAAATCTTGCAAAACTACAAATCCCAGCATAACCAAACAGCAAACGGCTGTCTGGGCATGCTGGGAGTTGTAGTTTTGCAACATCTGGAGGGCTACAGATAAGAGACCACTGTATAGTGGTCTCCAAACTGTGGCCCTCAAGATGTTGCAAGGCAACAACTCACCTACTGGCTTCCGTTAGTAGCAGGATCGCTGGCCGCCGCCGATCGCCACCCGCTTTCGGTAAGGGACCTCCGACGCGGCTCCCAGCACAGTTCCCCCACTCTTCTCGGACTACCGTAGGGGGGCAGAGCAGGACCGAACTTTAACACCCCCCCCCCCCCCCCAATCTGCTATTGGTAGAGATGAGCGAATTTTTCAAAAATTTGAATCGGCCGATTCGCCGAATTTTGGAACGGAACGGAAGTCCGTGACGTCAGGACTAGAGATGAGCGAACTTACAGTAAATTCGATTCATCACAAACTTCTAGGCTCGGCAGTTGATGACTTTTCCTGCATAAATTAGTTCAGCTTTCCGGTGCTCCCGTGAGCTGGAAAAGGTGGATACAGTCCTAGCAGACTCTTTCCTAGGACTGTATCCACCTTTTCCAGCCCACCGGAGCACCGGAAAGCTGAACTAATTTATGCAGGATAAGTCATCAACTGCCGAGCCGAGAAGTTCGTGACGAATCGAATTTACTGTAAGTTCGCTCATCTCTAGTCAGGACTCCGCCCCCGTGGACACACGAGTTCGCCTTGGGGTGACTATGGCCCCGGCCGCACTAAATACCCGCTCTTATGGCACATTACTGGCCGGGCAGGACAGCTTTTCCAGGGCAAACTCTGCTAGTTGTGGCCATAAATCAAGTTTGGCTGCCCAGAAGTCCAGCAGATCTTCAATGGTTGTTGGCATGGCCATGTCAAGGTATGCCACCACCTGCTGGTTCAGGTCCTGCTCCATGTCTACCTGCTGCTGATGAGTTGCTTCACTATGCGGGTGAAGAAAGCTACTCATCAGCGACTGTAGACTCAGGCTGCTGCTGATTGAGCTGGTACTGCTCCTGCCACCCCTCCCCAGCAGCCATGGCAGTGGAAGGTGAGCGCAGAGGGCCCCCCGAGTCAGACCTGCGAATGGATGGACCATGTGGCCGATAGGCATCAGCCAATTGACTACATAGAAACTCTCTGTAGTAGGTCAGTTTGTCCTCCCTTTCAGTGGGTGTAAAAAAGGTCCCCATTTTGGGACGGTAGCGAGGGTCTAATAAGGTGGAGATCCAGAAGTCATCCCGCTGACATATTTTGACAATTCAGGGGTCACTACGCAGGCAACTGAGCATGCATCGTGCCATTTGCGCCAGTTACTCGGAGGGACTACCTGCCTCCATCTCCACTGCATACTGCCACGGTGTGTCTGGGTCCTCTGTTTCAACTTCCTCATAACCCTCCAGCTCCTCTGGCTGCTCCTGCTCCTCCTCTCCTGTCCGAAGACTAGAAACACCGGCCATCTCATCCAACCTAAACTGTGCTCCGCTCTGCCCCTCATCATCATCCTCCTCCTCCAGTTCAGCCCCCACAGGGCCCATGTAGCCTGGAGATGTAGGCGCAACATCTCCATTGCCGTAACCAGCCATGGTTTCAATAATTTGTTGTAGGAAATGTAGGAGTGGAATTACGTAGTTCTTGGCGTAATCCAGGCGACTCACAAATAATGTGGCTCCCTCAAAGGGCCTCAGCAAACGGCAGGTGTCACGTATGAGCTGCCACTGGTTCACATTGAAGTTACACAGGGGAGTACTCCTATCTGCTTGGATCATCAAGAAATCGGTGATGGCTTTTCTTTGTTCGTATAGTCTGTCCAACATATGGAGGGTGGAATTCCAACGTGTGGACACGTCACAAATAAGACTATGTTGTGCGATACCGTTCTGACGCTGCAGCTCAAGGAAGGTGTGCTTGGCGGTGTACGAGTGGCTGAAGTGCATGCACAGTTTCCTTGCCATTTTCAGGATGTTTTGCAAATGATGTGAAGACTTGAGGAAGCGCTTGACAACCAGATTCAACACGTGTGCCATGCAGGGCGCATGTTTCACAATTCGGTCTTCTTTACGAATGAACTTTAGCAGTTCCTCCCCTGCGTGACTCCGTTCGCCAAGGCAAACCATGTGATGAACAGCTTGACACCGCCGTGCCCTACACACATGGTACGATGAAGGGCCACCGAGATTTAACCGTGCAGTGGAGGCTGAGGACACGGTGGAGGATGAGGAGGCGGCGTTGCACACTATAACAGGACCAACTGACTGTGAGCGAGAGCGTGGAGGAGGAAGCGGTGTGACCTGTCCAAGTTGCTGTTGTGGCTGTGCATTTACCCAGTGAGCCGTAAAAGACAAGTATAGTCCCTATCCGTAGTTACAGCTTCACACGTCGGCGCTGCCATGCACTTTTGAACACACCGACAGGCTCAAGGACTGGCCCACCTTCTCTTGTACAAACTTATGCAGGGATGGTACTGCCTTCTTCGCAAAGAAATGATGGTTTGGGACTCTCCACCTCGGCTCGGCACAAGCCATCAATTCTCTGAAAGGTGCAGAGTCCACCACTTGAAAAGGGAGGGACTGCAACACCAGCAACTTGGACAGGAGCACATTCAACTTCTGCACCGTTGGATGAGTGGGGGCATACTGTTGTCTCTTGGACATGGCTTCGCCAATGGATTGTTGGCGGAATGGCTGACTAAAAGCGGGAGAAGCAGGAGCGACAGAAGGAGGGTTTGACACACAGCTCCCTTCGGCTGAGGTGGTGGAGCCTTGGCTGGATGAAGGAGGTAGCGGATGGCAACTGGGTGATGCAGCAGGCTGGACCACTACATCGGAGCCACGGTTCTCCCAGGCTGCTTTATGGTGGCGAAGCATGTGTTAATGCAGGGCCGTGGTGCCGACATTGGGACCCTGGCCTCGCTTCACCTTCTGCCGACAGATCTTGCATGTGGCTTCGTGAACCTCCTCCGGATGCCTTATGAAAAACTTCCACACCGCCGAGTAGCTGATTTTCCCACCCGCAGTCCGCAATAATTGACTGCTGCTGGCGCCGTCTCCAGGAACCCCTGTTCCACTACCTCCCGGAAAGGTAGGCTGCCGCGAAGCAGGTGGTCTCCCCCGGGCACGTTTGGCTCCTGAATTTCCATTAGTGCCACCACGCTGACTGCCAACCGTGCTACCGCCTTGCTGCCTCAAGGGCAACCTGCAACTCTCTTCTCCTGATGATGATGAAGCCCCTTCTGCACCCGGCTCCCAATTGCGATCGGCTTCATCATCATCAACAGTTGTGTGCACGTCACTGATCTCCTCCTCAGGTTCCCCAACAGTGTCTGCTTCAGGACCCTGAACACTTGCAACACCGCCTCCCACGTCACTCTCCGCATCACTACTTGGCTGCCTAGCGGAGCAAGCGGCGCTTGTCTCCTCCCCTTCTTGGCTGTCCAGTAGCTGCTTACTGTCCTCTATTGGATCGTCCTCAGTAAATAGTGGAGCTGAACCCACAGCATAAGATACTTCTTTAGGAGAGGGAACAGCATAGGACAAAGGCAATGGGAGGACAAGGACTGCTCCCGGGCCATGCCAACTGAGGATTGTGTCTGAGGAACCCACCGACTGTTGACTGGGGGTGTCAGATGTCACTTGTGATGATGTGGATGAGCGTGTTAACCAATCGACGACGGCAGATGGGTTGCTGGTGGAGACACGACCGCTGGCTGATAACGGAAGCTCAGGCTGCGACTCCTGCTGCCACTCGCCCCAAGTCTGCTGCCAACTCTGCCTGAAGTATTTAGGCCTCTGCCCCTCCTCTGTGCACGTCCTGGCACTTCTCTGCCTGACATACTTAGTGCATTTATGAGGGTATTACAATACGCTACACTACTCTTTAAACAGTATTTGTCTAGAACAGCAGAAGGTGATTACTTACGGCTGTCCTTGAACAGTATGTAGGCCCTTGACAGATTAACAGGTACTAGATGGTACAATACTTGGATGTACGTATGCGGTATGCACTGGTGAGGGCAGTAATATGCCTAACTATTAGCAGAAAAAACTCTGTATTTTTGTAATACACCAGCCAATGGATACTATTGTTTGTACTTTGACGGTATGGAGCACCTTGACAGCTACTAAATGGTACAATACTTGGATGTACCTATGCGGTATGCAATAATGAGGGCAGTAATATGCCTATTAGCAGAAAAAAAACTCTGTAGTTTTTGTAAAACACCAGCCGGTGGATACTATTGTTTGGACTTTGACGGTATGGAGCACATTGACAGCTTAACAGGTACTAAATGATACAATACTTGGATGTACCTATGCGGTATGCACTGATAAGGGCAGTAATATGCCTATTAACAGAAAAAAAATCTGTATTTTTGTAATACACCAGCCGGTGGATACTATTGTTTGGACTTTGATGGTATGGAGCACCTTGACAGCTTAACAGGTACTAAATGGTACAATACTTGGATGTCCGTATGCGGTATGCACTGATGAGGGCAGTTATATATGCGTAACTATACGCAGAAAAAACTGTTTGAAAAAACAAACAGCCGGTGAATAGTATTGTTTGGACTTACACAGTATGTAGCCAGGTCCTTGACAGGTTAACAGGTACAAAATGGTACAAATGCACTAGAGTCCACTGAACAATCACGTATTTCTGAACAGCAGCAGGACCCAACAGTGCAGCACCACAAAAAAAAATCCAGGGATTAAACCCTAAATTGCACTCTGTTACACAATTCTGAGCAGCAGAAGATTTGTGGAGCAAAAAAAATAAACTCAATTGGGCTGAAAAATGAGGAGATAAGATGCTTCAGAAAGTTCAGGCAGCTTGGAGATCTGTATGAGGCAGCTGACACCTATCTGCCCCTCTCTGCTGCAATGCTCAATAACGTGAATAGGAGGTTTAGCAATCAATGATCCTTCTCAGAGTAACAGCACAGCACTCTGCACTCCTGTCTTTCCATAATACTGATGTGACTAGCAGTTGCAGTGTAACGCTGTGGTATGAGCTATTCACACACACACAGTCCCGTCCTCTCCATCTGAGTGCATAGATGAAATGAAGAGAGGCAAGATGGCCGCCAATTATATAGGGCCTGTGACATCACAGGGGTCAGTGAACACTGATAGGCTGCATCTCACATGTGATTCAGGGTCAGCCCGCCTACCTTCATTCCCGCCGCTGTTTCCCTCCCTCCCATAATCCCCTGCCCCATGTACTCACATGTGGATCCGCCATCTTAGGTCCCCAAGAGCCTGGAACGCTGTAAAATGGAGTTTAATGAAGCGATTTGTGCGATAGAATCGCAGCGATATTTGTATTCTTTGCGAATCCAATTTTTCATGAAATTCGTAACGAATTCGGGTTCGTCAACTTCGATTCGCTCATCTCTAGCTATTGGTTGGTCACCTCACTCCAATCCCTTCAGGGGGAACAGTGCTGTCTTGTCAGCCCCGATCCTCCTTATTTTCCTGGTCACCGGGTCACTGGAGACCCGTTTTACCTGGGATCTTCACAGATCGTGATCGCTGACATGGGGGGGGGGGGGGGGTTCCAGTCACATTCCGTTCAACGCCCTGTTACCGGTGGTGAACAGAAACGCCGAGAGCCCTTAAAGGGGTATTCCAGGCAAAAACTTTTTTTATATATATATCAACTGGCTCCGGAAAGTTAAACAGATTTGTAAATTACTTCTATTAAAAAATCTTAATCCTTCCAATAGTTATTAGCTTCTGAAGTTTTCTGTCTAACTGCGCAATGATGATGTCACGTCCCGGGAGCTGTGCATGATGGGAGAATATCCCCATAGGAACTGCACAGCTCCCGGGACGTGAGTCATCAGAGAGCAGTTAGACAGAAAACAACTCAACTTCAGAAGCTAATAACTATTGGAATGATTAAGATTTTTTAATAGAAGTAAATTACAAATCTGTTTAACTTTCCGGAGCCAGTTGATATATATAAAAAAGTTTTGGCCTGGAATACCCCTTTATGTCCCAGGATGCCCTTGGTCCTAGTGGGGTTAAAAGGTCAAAAGATTAAAATACATAAACTAAGAAGACACTGTGAAGTACGGGGATATACTGTGAGACCATCGAAACGTCGCTCTTTGCACATTTGGGATGAACAAATAGTTTTCATTTTTTCACCATACCTTGAGTGCCACAGCATTTTCCTTGGAACTATATATATATACAAATCAAAAAAATGTTGCAGTCTCTTGTAATACCTTTTTTATTGGACTAACAGAATTTTGTAGAGACAAGCTTTCAGGATTCCTCCCTTTATCAAGTCCAATAGACAAGGACTAATGATCAAAGGACTTGATAAATTATCAGGGAGGAATCCCGAAAGTTTGTCTCTACAAAATTCTGTTAGTCCAATAAAAAGGTATTACAATCTGCATCACTGGACTAATACGGCTCCTCACATTTACTATACAGATATACACATACCTGAAGATGGTTTAGAACCCTGTGATGTCACACATGCTTGTGATGATGTCACCGTAAGCTGTACAAGGAGGTGCGCGCCGGCTGCAGTCTCTTCAGTGTGTTTTGCATTCACAACCTGTGGTGCAAAGTGTTTCTTAGAGAGTTTCTATTTGCGATAGAGAATTCGAGATTTTGACCGTTCCTTGTCTGAAGAGAGAACCACAAGGTAAGTCTCAGCCTCTTCTATTCATACATACACAGGGCATTTTGTTTGTCAGGTTTTTTTTTTTTATGTTTGTTGCTTTTTTTTTAGCTTAAAAAACAAGAAATTAATTTCCAAAAGAAATAACAAAAGTTATATTCCTCATAGCATTGTGACAATACTTGGCTTAGGCATTAAACATAATAAAACGCACAGATAGTATCATGACCAGAGCTTTTTCTTGCAAAACTGCTAAAATGCAATTATGCCCAAAAAAGCCCCCAAGAAAAAGAGTCCTAATTCATGAAGTTCTAAAAGATATAAGTCTATGAGAAAGATTTGGTGGTGTAGTAAAAGAATGACAGAAAGATTAGGGCAGAAATATAATAGTATATAATAGAATTCTGTGTGTACTAACAATAGAAATACTCTGGGTACTCCGAAAGGGAAAACATTTTTCAAATCAACTAGTGGCAGAAAGTCATATAGGGTACGGATAGATCCCAATGAGGTGGGGTAGGTTCATTATTAATAAATGTATATAGCGGGATAGCCCAATTGTATCTACAGTATGAAGTTCACATGGCCCAGTGACCATACAGCCAAGCCCTTATAATCTGCCATTACTAGGACAGATTCAGGGTTGTCAGATATTACTAGGACCGGACAGGTTCAGGGTTATCAGATATTACTAGGACTGGACAGGTTCAGAGTTATCAGATATTACTAGGACCGGACAGGTTCAGGGTTATCAGATATTACTAGGACTGGACAGGTTCAGGGTTATCAGATATTACTAGGACCGGACAGGTTCAGGGTTATCAGATATTACTAGGACTGGACAGGTTCAGGGTTATCAGATATTACTAGGACCGGACAGGTTCAGGGTTATTAGATATTACTAGGACCGGACAGGTTCAGGGTTATCAGATATTACTAGAGCCGGACAGGTGCAGGGTTATCAGATACTACTAGGACTGGACAGGTTCAGGGTTATCAGATATTACTAGGACTGGACAGGTTCAGGGTTATCAGATATTACTAGGACCGGACAGGTTCAGGGTTATCAGATATTACTAGGACCGGACAGGTTCAGGGTTATCAGATATTACTAGGACCGGACAGGTTCAGGGTTATCAGATATTACTAGGACTGGACAGGTTCAGGGTTATCAGATATTACTAGGACCGGACAGGTTCAGGGTTATCAGATATTACTAGGACCGGACAGGTTCAGGGTTATCAGATATTACTAGGACCGGACAGGTGCAGGGTTATCAGATACTACTAGGACTGGACAGGTCCAGGGTTATCAGATATTACTATGACCGGACAGGTTCAGGGTTATCAGATATTACTAGGACTGGACAGGTTCAGGGTTATCAGATATTACTAGGACCGGACAGGTTCAGGGTTATCAGATATTACTAGGACCGGACAGGTTCAGGGTTATCAGATATTACTAGGACCGGACAGGTGCAGGGTTATCAGATATTACTAGGACCGGACAGGTTCAGGGTTATCAGATATTACTAGGACCGGACAGGTTCAGGGTTATCAGACATTGGTAACCTCAGGGAAGACGTCTCCATATAAAACACTTATAGAGAAGCGTCTTCTTCTGAGGCTGCGATGGTCTTAGTGTTATCTTGTGGTTCTGTGCTGGACATTTCTGCTCTGTATGAAGGATCTATTGTATAATGACAGGAATGATGACATGTTGTCTAATGTGTTCACTTATCTCTCTCTCTCTAGTGTTTTCAGGCTCTGACCTGTGACCATGGCCTCTCCACAAGACCCATTGCTGAAGGAGGAGGAAGAAGCAATGGAGGACCATAGTGATATGGATGTAGAAAAGGGCGATATCCCTGAGAGGCAGAACCTGCCATCTCTAAGCGTGATGTCCACCGCACGTTCCATCATCACCGTAGTGATCCTCGCCTTTGTTAATTTGCTCATCTATGCAAATCGCTCCAGCGTGGCGGGGGTGCTGCCTTATATACAGAAAGCATATGACACCAATGCTAGTCTGTCCGGCTTATTGAATACATTGTTCATTGGAAGCTACGTGCTGGTCGCACCAATTGCCGGATATTTGGGCGACCACTGTAATAAGAAATATACTGTTTGCGCAGGAGTCATCGTTTGGCTGAGCATGACACTTACCCTGTCATTCATCCCTGACGGGTACTTCCTGCTCTTCCTGCTGACGAGTGGACTGGTTGGAGCCGGAGAGGCGACTTTCTGCACCATCGCCCCCTCCATCATTGCAGACCTTTTTACAAGTGACCAGCGGACCCGCATGCTGAACGTGTTTTACTCCGTCATACCTGTAGGCTGCGGACTAGGATACATCATCGGGCCCAAAGTGACTGATGCAGCAAGGGGTGATTGGCACTGGGCGTTTCGGGTCACCCCTGGCCTGGGCCTCATAGCTGTGGCTTTGATGATTTTGGTCACAAAGGAGCTTCCAAGAACGACTACAAACGGGAAGAAGAACGACAAATCCCAGAAGTTTGCCAAATGGGCAACAGATCTGAAAAAACTATTTAAAAATCGAAGCTTCATGTTAACCACCATGGGATCGACGGCTGTATCCTTCATAGTGGGAGCCATAGGTGTATGGGGTCCGTCATACCTGACCCACGCACGAACACTCCTACAAGAGAAGGACCCTTGCCGTGCTGAACCGTGTGACTATCACGACATCCTAATATTTGGTGTGGTTACAGTCGTTTCCGGCATTCTGGGAGTTGTAGCAGGGACGGAGATAAGTAAAAGATATCGCAAATCCAACCCACGGGCGGACCCGCTTGTGTGTGGCTGCGCGATGATGCTCTCCGCCCCTTTTCTTCTGTTGGCATTGACTTTTGGCAACATCAGCCTCGTTGCCACTAACATCTTCATCTTCATCGGAGAGACGCTTCTGTCAGTAAATTTCACCCTCATATCTGACATTATACTAAAAGTAGTAACTCCGTGGAGGAGATCTTCAGCCCTGGCCGTGCAGATGACAATCTATCACCTCCTAGGTGATGCCGGCAGCCCGTACCTCATCGGCCTGATATCTGACACCTACGAACAAGGATATGCCAAATCCCCTCTTCTGAAATACCGCAGCCTGGAGTATGCCCTCATGACCTGCACCATAATGGCAGTCATCGGAGGGGCCTTCTTCATGGCCACGGCCCTATTTATAGAGAGGGACGAAAAAGAAGCAGAGATGGAATCAGAACCTCCGTCATCCTCCTCACTGCTTCCTGCCGATGAGGACCGCGCTTCAGACTGAGGAAAAGTCATTGCTAACCTTTATCTCGTTTACTTCATTAAAAAAAATTAAGAAACAAATTGCTGCATTTGTTCTATGTTCCACTTTACCCCTTAAAAATATTCTCTACTGACCCAACTGTGTCCAAACCCCAAATAGAACAATGTAAATCTCCTCCCAAGACCTAAAAAAGACTATTCATAACAAGAGGGATATATATGAGTGTGTGTATGTATATGTGTGTATGTGTTTGTGTGTATATGTGTGTATGTGTTTGTGTATGTACATGTGTGTATGTGTTTGTGTGTATATGTGTGTATGTGTTTGTGTGTATATGTGTGTATGTGTTTGTGTGTATATGTGTGTATGTGTTTGTGTGTATATGTGTGTATGTGTTTGTGTGTATATGTGTGTATATGTGTGTATGTGTTTGTGTATGTACATGTGTGTATGTGTTTGTGTGTATATGTGTGTATGTGTTTGTGTGTATATGTGTGTATGTGTTTGTGTGCATATGTGTGTATGTGTTTGTGTGTGTATATGTGTGTATATGTGTGTTTGTGTGTATATGTGTGTATATGTGTTTGTGTGTGTATATGTGTTTGTGTATGTACAGGTGTGTATGTGTGTGTATTAGGGCTGCACAATATGTGTGATTGTGTTTATGGAGGTAAATATTTTGATTTCGATATTATAAACAAATGGTGAAGTTCCCCCCTATTTAATGTTCAATCCCCCTATTTTATATAGCCATCTCCCCCCAATTTCATGTTCACTGACTAAACATAAAATGGAGGGAATTGGATATGAAATGGGGAGAAATTTGCTTAAAGGAGTACTCTGCCCCTAGACATGTTATCTCCTCTCCAAAGAATCAGGGATGTCTGATCTAGGAGTAGCAGCCGTCTAGTACACAGCCATCACGCCTCCTCCCATAGACATGAATGGAGGGGGTGTGGTGGCTGTGATCGCCAGTGATCTGGCATGGAGTGGAATTCGCTCCGTCCACCGGATGGCTGGGGTGCTGCGGTGGAGATTGCAGGTGTCCCCAGCAGCCGGACCCCCATGATCAGACATGTTATTCCCTATCCTTTGAATAGGAGATAATGTCTAGCGGGGGAGTACCTGCCTGGTCTAGTGTAGTCTCCAACCGCTCCGGTGTTGTTGCGTTGCTCTGTGGTGCAGCACAGCGAAATAGGAGGGAGCAGGAAGGGAGGAGGGGGTGTAGTTTTTTTCCACCTCACCTTCTCATAGCCATAACACTTTTATACTTTTTTATGACCTGACTCACTTTAACACCAAATAAATCTAGAGTGAAACAAAAGATAATTTTTAACAATATAATTTTGGGGAGAAATTGGAAAAAAAGGCAATTTAGCAACTTTTTAAATTTTTTTTTTTGGGGGGGGGGGGGGGGGTAGATTCCAGGCAGTGCAATTTTTGATAAAAAATGACATTATCTTTATTCTTTATTCTGTTTTTATGTACTGCCTAAAAATTTTATCTTTTTGTGAAAAAATAAATTTGTATGATTAAAATTGTGCTCTTCTGACCCCCATAATACTTATTTTTCTACATCAAGGGATGTATGAGGCTAATTTTTTGCTCCGCGATCTGCAGTTTTAATCGGTGCCATTTTTGTTTTTATGGACTTTTTTTTAACCACTTTTTAATATATATTTTTTTAACATTTACGCCATTGACCGTGTGGTTTCATTAATGTTGAATTTTAACTCCAGAAGATGCGGGGCGTACCTGTACACCTTGCGCCCACTCCTCTTAAATGACACAGGCTCAGGAGCTGACCCTGTGTCATAGTGGGGTGGTCCTGGCGGCTAACACCTGCTAGGACCCGTGTCTAATGCTGGACATCACCGACATCTTTGAAATAAAAGTAATACAGTCCTGACAACTCAGCGGAGCTGATGTGGACCATTGGGGTAAAACCGCGGTGTCCCGATCATCTGAGAGTATGGTGGGAGGGCCCTTACCTGCCTCCTTGCCGTCCGATCAATGATCTGATACTCCAGCCATGGCAGGTGGAAGCAGCAGAGCACCAATAACACTGATCAATGCTATGCTATGGCATAGCATTGAATGGTGTATGCAATCCAAGTAGTGTAAAAAATAAGTTAATAAAAGTGAATCAACCCTTTACCTAATAAAAGTTTGAATCACCTCCCTTTTTCCATAAAAAAAATATATGTAAAGAAAATTAAAGGGGTACTCAGGTGGAAAAAACAAATCTAAATAAACTGGTTCCAGTAAATTAAACAGATTTGTAAATTACTTCTATTTAAAAAATCTGAATCGTTCCAGTACTTATCAGCTGCTGTATGCTTCAGAGGAAGTTGAGTTGTTATTTTCGGTCTGACCACGGTGCTCTCTGCTGATACCTCTGTCCATGTCAGGAACTGTCCAGAGCAGGATAGTTTTGCTATGGGGATTTGTATCTACTCTGGACAGTTCCTGACATGGACAGAGGTGGCAGGAGAGAGCACTGTGGTCAGACAGAAAAGAACTACACAAATTCATTTGGAGCATACAGC
This sequence comes from Hyla sarda, assembly GCF_029499605.1. Classification (NCBI taxonomy): domain Eukaryota; kingdom Metazoa; phylum Chordata; class Amphibia; order Anura; family Hylidae; genus Hyla; species Hyla sarda. Next base: position 56,414,157 of record NC_079195.1, read on the forward strand.
AGCTGATAAGTACTGGAAGGATTAAGATTTGTTTAGTAGAAGTAATTTACAAATCTCTTTGATTTTCTGGCACCAGTTGATATGAAAAAAATTGATTTCCACCAGAGTTCCTCTTTAAACATAAACATATGTGATATTGGCGTATACATAAAAAAATATCAAAGTCCAAAATTGCATATTTATACTTTGTATGCCAGAAAAAAATTATAAAAAGCGATCAAAAAGTCCCATCAAAGCAAAAATTGTACTGATAAAACCACAGATCACGGAGCAAAAAATGAGCCTTCACATAGCCCAAATGGAAAAAAGTGGGTGGGTTAAACTTATTTTGGGAGGGGCTTATTAAAATGTATTACCTTTTTTTTTCCTTGTTTTTTTATTTACAATTTTTTTCATATGTTTTGTCCCCTTAGGGCAGTGTTTTCCAAACAGTTTGTCTCCAGTTGCATAATTGGGAGTTGGGGTTTTGCAACAGCTGGAGGCACCCTGGTTGGGAAACACTGCTATGGGAACTACTACTTGCAATCTTGTGGTTGCAGACACTGATCAATGCTGTGCCATAGGAGACATAGCACAGCACTGATCAGTTTTATAGGCGCTCCAGTACTACAAGCTGCTGAGGCTGCCTGCATTATTGGAGCGCCTATTGGATGGGTGATCGGGACCATGCAGCATTTTGCCACGGGTGTCATGATCAGCTCCACTGAGCTACCAGCACTTGTTTTCGGCATTTTAGACACCACAATCAACTTTGATTGTGGTGTCTAAATGGCTAGTGCCGGACATCACCCTAATAGGTGATATCTAGCATTAGACAGTATGAAGAGAGCTCAGCTCCTGAGCTTGCTTCATAGACCCGACGCATGGCTGCGCCGTGTACCTATTGAGACCAGTCATGGAGGGTTTAATTCACCTACTCCCAGTGCTAGGCACTGCTGGAAGGAGAGACAGTGAGATGCACAATGGATATGATATATGTGGGTATGTATAATGTGTGTATGTATGGTGTATGTATGATAGATGTTTGTGTATGTGTGTGATGGATTTGTGTGTGATAGATGTGTGTATGTATGATAGATTTGTGTAAGTATGTGAGATCATACATCTATAATACATACACACATTTATCATACATATGCACATGTCATACATACACATTCATCAATTATACATACACATATCTATCATGCAGACACACAGCTATCGTATATACATCATACACACAACTATCATATACACATACATCTGTCATACACATATACACATCAATCATACATACTCACATCTATCATACATACACACACATCTATTATACAAATACACACATCTATCACGCATGCACATTTATTATACATACACACATTTATCATACATACACACATCTATCATACACGCACATCTATAACACACATCTATCATGTACATCCATCTATCATACATACATCATTCATATACACACACTCATCTATCATACATGCACCCATCTACCATACATACGTCATATAAACACATCTATCGTACACACACATCTTGTGCACAGACATACTTGGACTACAGTGATCATGTGTGTTGACTGCAAAAAAAACAAGACAATCATAAAGAGGAAAGAACAAGCAGTCATAGAATATCACACACCCACCAAGTTACAAAAATAAAAAAAAATCTTTATTTTACACAGGAACACAAACATTTAAAATAGAATGTATGCAGTGAAGGCTCACACATCTCCAGCCTGCTACACTCTCTGCTGCAGGGATTTTAAGGATCCTCAGTTGTCATCTATCCCACAGCGGTGAGTGTAGAAGGCTACAGTTGTGTGAGTTGTGTGAGGCCGGGATAGGAGGTTGAGATAGGAGGACGAGATAGGAGGACGAGATAGGAGGACGGGATAGGAGGTCGAGATAGGAGGTCGGGATATGAGGTCGGGATATGAGGACGGGATATGAGCTCGGGATATGAGGATGGGATATGAGGATGGGATATGAGGTTGAGATATGAGGACGGGATATGGGGTTGGGATAGGACAACAATATATGAGGACGGGATAAGAAGTCAAAAGCTTCCTCCTTTGTTGATTTTCCTCCCCAACAAGGATTAGGAAGGAAAAACTGGGCAACGCCAGGTACTCAGCTAGTATATATATATATATATATATATATATATATATATATGCACACAGTGCGGAGAACAAGTATTTAATACACTGCCGATTTTCCAGGTTTTCCTACTTACAAAGCATGTAGAGATCTCTAAGTTTTATCACTGGTATCTTCAACTGTGAGAGACCAAATCTAAAACAAAAATCCAGACAAATTTACAATTTATTGCATGACATAAGAGTTTGATAGATCAGAAAAGCATACTGTAACTTCATATTTGGTACAGAAACTTCTGTTTGCAATTACAGAGATCATACATTTCCTGTAGTTCTTGACCCGGTTTGCACACACTGCAGCAGGGATTTTGGCCCACTCCTCCACACAGACTTTCTCTAGATCCTTCAGGTTTTGGGGCTGTCGCTGGACAATACGGACTTTCAGCCTCCTCCAAAGATTTTCTATTGGGTTTAGGTCTGGAGACTGGCTAGGCCACTCCAGGACCTTGAGATGCTTCTTACTGATCCACTGCTTAGTTGCCCTGGCTGTGTGTTTGGGTCGTTGTGATGCTGGAAGACCCAGCCATGACCCATCTTCATTGCTCATACTGAGGGAAGGAGGTTCTTGCGATACTTGGCCCCATTCATCCTCCCCTCAATGCGGTGCAGCCGTCCTGTCCCCTTTGCAGAAAAGCAGTCCCAAAGAATGATGCTTCCACCTCCTTGCTTCATGGTTGGGATGGTGTTCTTGAGGTTGTAATTGTCCTCCTTCTTCTTCCAAACAAGACTAGTGCAGTTTAGACCTAAAAGCTCTATTTTTGTTTCATCAGACCACATGACCTTCTCCCATTATAACTCTGGATCATCCAGATAGTCATTGGCAAACTTCAGATGGGCCTGGACATGCACTGACTTATGTCATGCAATAAAATGCTAATACATTTTTAAAGAAATGATACAATGTGATTTTCTGGATTTTTGTTTTAGATTCCATCTCTCACAGTTGAGGGGTACCTATGATAAAAATTACAGACCTCTGCATGAAAACCTGTAAAATCGGAAGTGTATCAAATACTTGTTCTTCCCACTGTATTTCAATGTAGCAGAGATGACTGTGTTTTTTTTTTTCTTTTTTTGGCCATGTTTCTTTTCTAGCCATGTTCCTTGATCCTTGGCAGGTTGCGTTTCTTCCAGTGAATCCAGTGTCTTGTCCTTATCTTGATCTTAGGTTGTATCCTGTATCCTGATTTCCATCATGTTGTTCCTGATGGAGTTTTGTAGGTGGTGAAGTCCTAATCCGGGCCTTTGCTTTGGTCATGGTCTTATTCCTTTTCTGTTTTAGATATGCAATAATCCGGTTCCATTGACCCCACAAGGCCACTGTGATTGGGTTACCTGCAGTCACCTGGCTGCATCCCTCTTGCAGGTCGACACCTCTCTCGGTAGCTCTCCACTTTGGAGTAATTTCCTCCTTCTCTTCTTTTGTTCTTTCCTTTCCTTCTATGTAGATGTCTTCTTCTTTCTCTTCCTACTACAGCCCATGTTGAGTCCGAGTCTTCAGCTGGGCACTAACAAAAGAAATCAATCATCATTAATCTGGCAAGAAATAAAACATTATTTGACCTTTCGCTCTAGCTCATAGAAAATGTTCCCCATATAGTTTGTATGTAAGGACATTTCCAGATTATATAGAGATAATTTGCGTTCTGCTCCTGGGATTTTGGACATACTGAAGCTCCATTGATAAACCTTTTATGTAAAGTCAAGGGAGGAACAATAACTTCTATGACTTATCCTAAATGGAGTAAGTTTATATTGATAATTATTGAAAGCCATATCATCATTTTCCCATGTACTCTTCCATGTCCTTGCATGCAATAGTCCAAAATCCCCTCCCAAATAGATTTACCAATCCTTAGTGACAACAAGCATTAAGTATAAAGCCTGATGTGCTGTATTTGTGCGAGGGGCGGAAGTAATTATCGCTCCCTGCACTTCCAGGTGGGGCTTATTGGGAACAGGTGGGGGCGTGTGTATATAACTCCCCCCTCTCCTACAGGGGCGGAGCACGTGTCGTCTGTGGAATCTCTGCTTCCTGTGACAGTCTGGTGTTTAAATCTCCCACAAAAATCTTCAGAGCTGCTGCTCACGGTGCGGAGGCCTCGCTGATCATGAGTCTGGGGGGGTGCAGGCGCGGCATTCCGGGCAGCTCCGCTGGCTGTCTTATCTGGGGATGCTGTGTCTCACTCTGATTATAAGGTAATATTGGGCAGGTATGGTTCTGGCTGGCTCGGCCCGCAGCGGTAGTGGGGGCCAGGAGCGGCAAGCAGGTGAGTTAAATCGGTGCTGGGGGTGGTGCGGCCTCAGCATTTTGCGCAGCCCGCTAGCTGCCTCATGGCGACATGTGGACCGCCCGCCACCCGCACAGCTACAATTGTCTATGCCCTTGGGACAGGTTGCGGCAGCTGCCCAGTCCTCGTTAGGCGGACCTGTCAGCTTGTCTGCTATCGTTAATCTAAAGTATAGTGTAATGCTCTGCGGAGGGTTGTTTCAATATAACGTTTGCTGTATACAGTGTGGTGCAATGCTCTGCAAAGAGTCGTTTCAATATAACTTTTGCTGTGTGCTGATGTGCTCTACGGGGTATATGGTACAGTGTAATGCTCTGCAAAGGGTCTCGTTACAATATAACATGTACTGTATAACGGTATAGTGCAGTGCTCTGCAGATGGTCTCGTTACAATATAGTATACATGATATACAGTTATCTTGTAATACTCTGCAGATGGTCTCGTTACAATATAGTATACATGATATACAGTTATGGTGCAATAATCTGCAGATGGTCTCGTTACAATATAGTATACATGATATACAGCTATGGTGATATGCTCTGCAGATGGTCTCGTTACAATATAGTATACATGATATATAGTTAAGGTGCAATGCTCTGCAGATTGTGTCATTACAATATAGTATACATGATATACAGCTATGGTGCTATGCTCTGCAGATGGTCTTGTTACAATATAATATATACTATATACAGTATAGTGCTATACTCTGCAGATGGTCTCATTATAAACAAACTTTATACAGTTAGTGCAATTCTCTGCAGGTGGGATGGTTTCAATATAACATATTATATAGGGCATAGTGCAATGCTCTGCAGAGTGTCTTGTTTCAATATAGTATACAGTAGGGTGCAATGCTCTGTAGAGATATAACATAGGCTACATCTAATTAAATCATAGTATACACAGTGTAATACTCGTTATTTACACGATCATGGTATCCATACGGTTCATACGCTTGGTTTATAATGGGCATACACGCATTACTGGTACAAGGGGCACACGAGTAGAGCATCTTCACGGTTTGATAACTCCATGAGTTTCTTATCATCCTTACACTTATGGTTAATTCTTACGCTTATGGCACACTGCTCGTACGCGCATAGTATGTATACAGTTTCATGTGCTAATATCATTATATATGGTACAGATACTCACTGACGATACATTCACAGCATTTATACTGTGCAAATTCGTTTATGCTGTTCACCTCATGGTTATTCTCTTCCCTCGCTGGTGTTTTACATGGTCCACATACTTGGCATTTATGCTGTTCACATATTCTTGGCATGTTCACGGTCTTACGTTCTTTCTACCATGTTACGTTCATGGCAATCAAACACCTCGTAATTATCACTGGTTCATACGCTCAAAGTATCATTCGGTTCATATGTTAATGGTATTTCATACTGGTTGCGGCAGTATACTGCCTATAGCAATTATACGGTTCATAAACTCATGGCAGTTATAGTGGTCACACGCTCACGGTTCTTAAGTTGTTCACATGTTCACCGCATTCATACATGCAGGTTTCATACGCTCATGGCAGTTATATTGGTCACACGGTTATGGTTTTGTTGTTCACACGTTCATCGCATTCATAGACGCAGGGTTCATACGCTCCTGGCAGTTATATTGGTTACACGGTCATGGTTTTGTTGTTCACACGTTCACCCCATTCATACATGCAGAGTTCATACGTTCGTGGCAGTAATATTGGTTACACGGTCATGGTTTTGTTGTTCACACGTTCACCGCATTCATGCACACAGGTTTCATATGCTCATGGCAGTTATATTGGTCACACGATTATGGTTTTGTTGTTCACACGTTCATCGCATTCATACACGCAGGGTTCATACGGTTCATACGCTCATGGCAGTTATATTGGTTACACGGTCATGGTTTTGTTGTTCACACGTTCACCCCATTCATACACGCAGGGTTCATACGCTCATGGCAGTTATATTGGTTACACGGTCATGGTTTTGTTATTCACACGTTCACCGCATTCATACACGCAGGGTTCATACGCTCATGGCAGTAATATTGGTTACGCGGTCATGGTTTTGTTATTCACACGTTCACCGCATTCATACACGCAGGTTTCATACGGTTCTCACATATAGTGTTATGCTGTTTCGTGCAGTTGTGGCCACGCGCTCAGAGCATGTTCACAGCATTATACTGCTCATAGTACTCATACCTCATAGCGTCATACCACATATTAATTCGTAGCACATATGCTCGACGCTTATACTGCACATGTACTTGTAACATTTATACTGCATATACACATGGCCTACATGAGGCACATACGCTCTTAGCATTGATACCGCAAGTATACTCATAGCATTATACTGCTCAGAGTATCATACCACTATACACTCATAGCATTTATACCACATACACGCTCGTTGTATTCATACCACAGACATGTTCACGTCATATATATTGCACATAGAATTGTAGCAATACACTACATGGACATTGGTAGCATTCATTCTGTACATACGATGGTAGTAATTATTATGCTGACACGTTGTAGTACTTATTCTGCGTACATGTAGCATTCATTCTGTTATGTTCTCTGCACTAACATCCATAGCGTTTACTGTACATGAGTAATGGTATTTATTCTGCATGTTCATCCATAGCGTCTACACTACACACATGCTCCCGTAGCTTTTACTGTACGTATGTTCATAGCTTTCATTCTGTGTATTCGTGCATAGTCTTTTATACGGAAAGTTCACTCAGGTTTGTCAGTATGTGGCCCTATTGCCTGACTCCTCTTCAGGTTAAGGGGTCAATGTCGGTTGCTACTGACTCGTTCAGAGCAATCGCATTGTTGTTTATTGTCATGACCTGACAAGTTCTCAGGTCAGATACTACCTCCTCTGTTTTTTTTCACGACTACCGCTTGGGAAGGCCAGGACCTCGGATTCGCATTTTTCTTCGTCAGTGCCACAATAGGAGCAACGATGGTGGAGAAGTGGGGAATGAACTGACGATAGTAGTTGGCGAATCCGAGGAAGCTCTGGATAGCACAAAGTCCAGAGGGGCATGGCCAATCCAAGACGGCGAAGAGCTTGTCAGGATCCATTTGAAGACCCTGTCCAGAGACCAGGTATCCCTGGAAAGGAAGACCACTGCATTCAAAAAGGCATTTTTCTAATCTGGCATAAAGATGGTTTACACAAAGGCGCTGGAGCACTTGACGGACATGGAGCTGGTGTTCCTCAAGGTTGGAGGAAAAAAATAGGATGTCATCTAGGTAGACAACTATGCAGGTATACAGTAAGTTCCGAAAGATTTAGTTGACAAAATCTTGAAAGACTGCAGGGGCATTGCAAAGTCCAAATGGCATGACGAGATATTTGAAGTGGCCATCTCTGGTGTTAAAAGCGGTTTTCCACTCATCTCCCTCACGAATTCTGATGAGGTTATAGGCACCCCTGAGGTTAAGCTTTGTAAAAACTTTTGCTCCGCGCAGATGGTCAAAGAGCTCAGAGATGAGAGGCAGAGGGTAGCGGTTCTTTACAGTAATTTTATTGAGGCCACAATAGTCTATGCAGGGGCGTAGTGAACCATTCTTCTTGGCAACAAAGAAGAACCCTGCTCCAGCTGGTAAAGAAGACTTCCTAATGAAACCTCTCTTAAGATTTTCCTGAATGTATTCAGACATGGCCTTGGTTTCTGGAGCGGAGAGAGGATAAATTCTGCCATGGGGCGGTGTGGTACCAGGGAGCAAGTCAATAGGACAGCCGTAAGGTCTATGTAGTGGCAAGACCTCCGCTTGCTTTTTAATAAAGACGTCAGCAAAGTCCTGGTAAGCCTTAGGTAGGCCAGGCAAAGGAGTAGCGATAGGGATTTGGCTGATTGGTACTGACTTAAGACAATGTTTGTGGCAGGAAACGCCCCTGGACTTAATGTCCCCAGTAGTCCAGTCGAGGGTAGGAGTGTGACGCTGGAGCCAGGGTAAGCCAAGCAGAATATCCGAGGTACAATTCGGCAAAACAAAGAATGAAATGAACCTCACTTACCCATAATGGAAGCCTGTAACCACCGTCCCAACGTACGTTTCGTCACCCAACTTTCTCAAGGGACGCGTCCCTTGAGAAAGTCGCGTGACGAAACGTACGTTGGGACGGTGGTTACAGGCTTCCATTATGGGTAAGTGAGGTTCATTTCACTATTCATTATTGATATGCTTTGGGCCCATTCTCTATATTAATCATGTGATATACAGTTAGCTTCTTATTACTACTGGGGCCCTTTCTGGACCCCTGGTTACTTTCTACTGTATGGGAGCCATATTACATCATTTCCTGACCTCACTATATACACATCCATTGTGATTATTACTTTTACTGTACCTGATCCACCTACGTGTTTTCCGGTTGTATCTGAGACATCTCATTTTTTGTATTGCTTTATACATACACACCTGGTATTTTATCCTTATTGAAACTAGTCACAAATGTGTGACGCTTTTTAACATTTTGGATATAACAATAAAAATTTTGCATATTTATCAGTAGCAATTGCTCTCTGTTTGAGTTTTTTCTCTTCTTTTGCATAAAACCCCTCAAGGAACGTAACAAGGGGTACAGTGAGCCTTAACACCTCACAGGTATTTCACGACTTTTGGATGTGTAAATGAAAAAAAAAATTTTTTTTCACTAAAATGCTGGTTTTTCCCCAAATTTTACATTTTTACAAGGGGTAATAGGAGAAATTTACCCGCAAAATTTGTAACCCCATTTCTTCTGAGTATGGAAATACCCCATGTGTGTATGTCAAGTGCACTGCGGGCAAACTACAATGCTCAGAAGAGGAGGAGCGCCATTGAGCTTTTGAAAAGTGAATTTGTTCGGAAGGGAAGTGTTATGATTCGGCAGGCTGGATGTGGATCCTCTGTGTCAGTGAGGGATTGGTGTGGACCGTGTCGGTGGACCGGTTCTAGGGTTGCTACTGGTCTTCACCAGAGCCCGCCGCAAAGCAGGATGGTCTTGCTGCGGCGGTAGCAACCAGGTCGTATCCACCGGCAACGGCTCAACCTCGCTGACTGCTGAGAAGGCAGAAGGACTAGACAGGCAAGGTCAGACGTAGCAGAAGGTCGGGGCAGGCGGCAAGGTTCGTAGTCAATGTGGATAGCAGAAGATCTGGAACACAGGCTTTGGACAACACTAAACGCTTTCACTGGCACAAGGCAACAAGATCCGGCAAGGGAGTGCAGGGAAGTGAGGTAATATGGACAGGGAGCAGGTGGAAGCTAATTAGGCAGATTGGGCCAGGCACCAATCATTGGTGCACTGGCCATTTAAATCTTAGAGAGCTGGCACGCGCGTGCCCTAGAGAGCGGAGCCGCGCGCGCCAGAACATGACAGCCGGGGACCGGGACGGGTAAGTGACTTGGGATGCGATTCGCAAGCGGGCGCGTCCCGCTATGCGAATTGCATCCCCGTCGGCAATGTCAGTGCAGCGCTCCCGGTCAGCGGGTCTGACCGGGGCGCTGCAGAGAGAGAGACACCGCGAGCGCTCCGGGGAGGAGCAGGGATCCGGAGCGCTCTGCGTAACAGTACCCCCCTCCCTTAGGTCTCCCCCTCTTTTTGTCTCCTTGTCCCTTCAAAAGAGACTAAAACATAGGGGACGCCTCTTGAGTCTCCTTCTGAAAAAAGAAGTCCTGGGTAGCTATACCAGCGGCAGGTAGTTCAGAAGAAGTGGGAATGGGGAGGGGGGGGCAGAGGGTGAAGCTTGTCACGGGGCAGAGTGTCACCAGGACGGGGGCTATGAGGAGGCACGGCACAGTCCAGATAGGCCTTGGGGATACCAGGCACAGGAGGAGACACTGAGGCCCGACAGACGGGACTGGGAGCAGATGTGAGGCATTTCTTACGGCAAGCAGAACCCCAATTCTTGATCTCCCCGGTGGTCCAGTCAAGGGTGGGAGAATGATGCTGGAGCCATGGCAGACCGAGGAGGACTTCAGAGGTGCAGTTGGGAAGGACGAAAAATTCAATCTTTTTGTGATGGGGTCCAATGCACATTAAGAGGGGTTCTGTGCGGTAACGCACAGTACAGTCCAACTTCACTCCGTTGACCGAAGAAATGTAGAGCGGCTTGACGAGACTGGTCAGCAGGATGCAGAACTTATTCACCAAAGAGTCCAGAATAAAATTTCCAGAAGCACCAGAGTCAAGCAGGCCACGGCTGAGAGGGAGGAGTTGGCAGAAGGAGGAATCCGCACGGGCACAGTGAGACGTGGAGAAGCAGACTTCGTACCAAGGGACGCCACACCCACGTGAGCTGGGTGCGTGCGTGCGTTTCCTAGATGTGGAGGACGAATAGGGCAATCCACCAAGAAATGTTCAGTACTAGCGCAGTACAGACATAGATTTTTCTCCCTACGGCGAGTCCTCTCTTCATGGGTCAGGCGAGACCGATCCACTTGCATAGCCTCCTCGGCGGGAGGCACAGGGGTAGATTGCAAAGGATACTGTGGGAGAGGTGCCCAGAGATCAAGGTCTTTTTCCTGGTGGAGCTCCTGGTGTCTCTCAGAAAAACGCATGTCAATGCGGGTGGCCAAATGGATAAGTTCTTGCAGGTTGGCAGGAATCTCTCGTGCGGCCAGCACATCCTTGATGTTACTGGATAGGCCTTTTTTAAAGGTCGCGCAGAGAGCCTCATTATTCCAAGATAATTTGGAAGCGAGAGTACGAAATTGGATGGCGTACTCGCCTACTGAAGAATTACCCTGGACCAGGTTCAGCAGGGCAGTCTCGGCAGAAGAAGCTCGGGCTGGTTCTTCGAAGACACTACGGATTTCAGCGAAGAAGGAATGGACTGTGGCTGTGGCAGGATCATTGCGGTCCCAGAGCGGTGTGGCCCAAGACAAGGCCTTTCCAGAAAGAAGACTCACTACGAACGCCACCTTAGACCGTTCTGTAGGAAATTGGTCCGACAGCATCTCCATATGTAGGGAACATTGAGATAAGATAAGAGTCTAGAGTCCCCATCAAATTTGTCCGGCATGGACAAGCGGAGGCCAGGAGCGGCCAGTCGCTGCGGAGGAGGTGCAGGAGCTGGCGGAGGAGATGGTTGCTGCTGTAGCAGTGGCAGAAGTTGCTGTAATGTGGCGATCAACTGCGACAGCTGCTGTCCTTATTGGGCAATTTGCTGCGATTGCTGAGCGACCACCGTGGATAGGTCAGCGAGACTTGGCAGAGGCACCTCAGCGGGACCCATGGCCGGATCTACTGTTACGATTCGGCAGGCTGGATGTGGATCCTCTGTGTCAGCGAGGGATTGGCGTGGACCGTGTCGGTGGACCGGTTCTAGGGTTGCTACTGGTTTTCACCAGAGCCCGCCGCAAAGCGGGATAGTCTTGCTGCGGCGGTAGCAACCAGGTCGTATCCACCGGCAACGGCTCAACCTCGCTGACTGCTGAGAAGGCAGAAGGACTAGACAGGCAAGGTCAGACGTAGCAGAAGGTCGGGGCAGGCGGCAAGGTTCGTAGTCAATGTGGATAGCAGAAGATCTGGAACACAGGCTTTGGACAACACTAAACGCTTTCAATGGCACAAGGCAACAAGATCCGGCAAGGGAGTGCAGGGAAGTGAGGTAATATGGACAGGGAGCAGGTGGAAGCTAATTAGGCAGATTGGGCCAGGCACCAATCATTGGTGCACTAGCCCTTCAACCCGGAGCGCTCGGCGTAACAGGAAGTCAAGGGCCATGTGTGTTTACAAAGCCCCTCGTGGTGCCAGAACAGTGGACCCTCCCCACATGTGACCCCATTTTGGAAACTACACCCCTCTCAGAATTTAATAAGGGGTGCAGTGAGCATTTACAACCCACTGGCATTTGACAGATCTTTGGAACAGTGGGCTGAGCAAATGAAAAATTACATTTTTCATTTTCACGGACCACTGTTCCAAAAATCTGTCAGACACCTGTGGGGGGTAAATGCTCACTGTACCCCTTATTACATTACATGAGGGGTGAAGTTTCCAAAATGGGGTCACATGGTGGGGGGTCCATTATTCTTCAATTCCGGAAACATTTTCTCTTCAAAATCCCAATGGCGCTCCTTCTCTTCTGAGCATTGTAGTTCACCCGCAGAGCACTTTACATCCACATATGGGGTATTTGCTTACTCAGAAGAAATGGGGTTCCAAATTTGGGGGGCTTTTTTTCCTATTTTCCCTTGTGAAAATGAAAAATTTTGTGTAACACCAGCATTTTAGTGAAAATCTTTATTTTTTTTCATTTTCCCATCCAACTTTAACGAAAATTTGTCAAACACCTGTGGGGTGTTAAGGCTCACTATACTCCTTGTTACATTCTGTGAGGGGTGTAGTTAAAATGGGGTCACATGTCGGTATTTATTTTTTGCGTTTATGTCAGAACCGCTGTAAAACAGCCACCCCTGTGCAAATCACCAATTTAGGCCTCAAGTGTACATAGTGCGCTCTCACTCCTGAGCCTTGTTGTGCGCCCGCAGAGCATTCTAACCCTACATATGGGGTATTTCCATGCTCAGGAGAAATTGCGTTACGAATTTTGGGGGTCTTTTTTTCCATTTACCTCTTGTGAAAATAAAAAGTAAAGGGCAACACCAGCATATTAGTGTAAACATTTTTTTTTTACACTAACAGGCTGGTGTAGACGATCTTTTCCTTTTCATAAGGGGTAAAAGGAGAAAAATCCCCCCAAAATTTGTAGTGTAATTTCTCTCGAGTACGGAAATACCCCATATGTGGCCCTAAACTGTTTCCTTGAAATACGACAGAGCTCTGAAGTGAGAGAGCAACATGCGCATTTGAGGACTAAATTAGGGATTGCATAGGGGTGGACATAGGGGTATTCTACGCCAGTGATTCCCAAACAGGGTGCCTCCAGCTGTTGCTAAACTCCCAGCATGATTGTACAATCAGTGGCTGTTCAGAAATACTGGGAGTTGTTGTTTTGCAACAGCTGGCGGCTCCGTTTTGGAAACACTGCCGTACAATACGTTTTTCATTTTTATTGGGGGGACAGTGTAAGGGGGTGTATATGTAGTGTTTTACCCTTTATTATTTGTTAGTGTGTAGTGTTTTTAGAGTACATTCGCACTGGCAGAGATTTACAGTGAGTTCCCCGCTAGGAATTTGCGCTGTGGCGAAAAATTTGCCGCAGCCCAAACTTGAAGCAGGGAACTTACTGTAAACCTGCCCGTGTGAATGTACCCTGTACATTCACATGGGGGGGCAAACCTCCAGCTGTTTCAAAAATACAACTCAAAGCATGTACTGACAGACCGTGCATGCTGGAATTTGTACTTTTGCAACAGCTGGAGGCACACTGGTTGGAGAACCTTCAGTTACGTTCTGTTACCTAACTCAGTATTTTCCAACCATTGTGCCTCCAGCTGTTGCAAAACTACAATTCCCAGTACGTACTGATCGCCGTAGGGCATGCTAGGAGATGTAGTTATGCAACAGCTGGCGGTACACAACTACAACTCCCAGCATGCCGAGACATCTGTTTGCTGTTTGGGCATGCTGGGATTTGCAGTTTTGCAACATTTGGAGAGCTACAGAATAGAGACCACTGCACAGTAATCTCCAAACAGTGGCCCTCCAGATGTTGCAAAACTACAAATCCCAGCATGCCCAGATAGCAAACAGTTGTGTGGGCATGCTAGGAGTTGTAGTTTTGCAAGATCTGAAGGGCTATAGTTTAGAGACTACTGTATAGTGGTCTCAAACTGTAGCCCTCCAGCTGTCGCAAAACTACAAATCCCAGCATGCCCAAACTGCTGTCTGGGCATGCTGGGAGTTGCAGCTTTTCAACATCTGGAGTGCTACAGTATAGAGCAGCGGTACTCAACTGGCGGACCGCGGTCCAAATCCGCACCGCGGCCGCCAGGCACCCGGACCTGAACCAGCCGGAGGAGGCACCCGCTGACCCGACATTCATATGTATCGGGGTCTTCAAGACACCGATACAAATGAATAGCTGAGCGCCTCCGGAGCGAGGGAGCACTCTGTTTCCTGCCCGGCCAGCGCTTCCCTTATTATGTAGACAGGGGTGGGGATAAATACTGCAGGGGTCTTGTGGTGGGGATAAATGCTGCAGGGGTCTTGGGGTGGGGATAAATGCTACAGGGGTCTTTGGGGGGGGGAATAAATGCTGCAGGGATCTTGGGGTGGGGTCGAATAAATGCTGCAGGGGTCTTGGGGTTTGGGGGAATAAATGCTGCAGGGGTCTTGGGGTGGGGGGGCGAATAAATGCTGCAGGGGTCTTGGGGTGGGAGGGGGGAATAAATGCTGCAGGGGTCTTGGGGTGGGGGGGGGAATAAATGCTGCAGGAGTCTTTGGGTGGGGGGGGAATAAATGCTGCAGGGGTCTTTGGGTGGGGGGGAATAAATGCTGCAGGGGTCTTGGGGGGGAATAAATGCTGCAGGGGTCTTGGGGGGGAATAAATGCTGCAGGGGTCTTGGGGTGGGGGTGGGGAATAAATGCTGCAGGGGTCTTGGCGTGGGGGTGGGATAAGTGCTGCAGGGCTCTGGGGGTGGGTGTGTGTGTGTGTGGGGGGGGTAAATGCTGCAGGGGTCTTGGGGTGGGGGTGGGGGGAATAAATGCGGCAGGGGTCTTGGAGTGTGTGGGTTGTTAGGGAATAAATGCTACAGGGGTCTTGGGGTGGGGGGATCAATGCTGCAGGGGTCTTGGGCTGGGTGGGGGGGATAAATGCTGCAGGGGTCTTGGGGTGGGTGGGGGGGATAAATGCTGCAGGGGTCTTGGGGTGGGTGGGGGGGATAAATGCTGCAGGGTTCTTGGGGTGGGTGGGGGGGGATAAATGCTGCAGGGGTCTTGGGGTGGGGGAGATGAATGCTGCAAGGGTATTGGGGTGGGAATGAATGCTGCAGGGGTATTGGGATGGGGGGGAGATGAATGCTGCAAGGGTCTTGGGGTGGGGGGGAATAAATGCTGCAGGAGTCTTGGGGTGGGGGTGGGGGAATAAATGCTGCAGGAGTCTTGGGGTGGGGGGGGGGAATAAATGCTGCAGGGGTCTTGGGGTGGGGGGGGGGGAATAAATGCTGCAGGGGTCTTGGGGTGGGGGGAATAAATGCTGCAGGGGTCTTGGGGTGGGGGTGGGGAATAAATGCTGCAGGGGTCTTGGCATGGGGGTGGGATAAGTGCTGCAGGGCTCTGGGGGTGGGTGTGTGTGTGGGGGGGGGGTAAATGCTGCAGGGGTCTTGGGGTGGGGGTGGGGGGAATAAATGCGGCAGGGGTCTTGGGGTAAGTGGGTGGGGGGATAAATGCTGCAGGGGTCTTGGAGTGTGTGGGTTGTTAGGGAATAAATGCTACAGGGGTCTTGGGGTGGGGGGGGATAAATGCTGCAGGGGTCTTGGGCTGGGTGGGGGGGATAAATGCTGCAGGGGTCTTGGGGTGGGTGGGGGGGATAAATGCTGCAGGGGTCTTGGGGTGGGGGAGATGAATGCTGCAGGGGTCTTGGGGTGGGGGGAGATGAATGCTGCAGGGGTATTGGGGTGGGGGGGAGATGAATGCTGCAAGGGTATTGGGGTGGGGGGAGATGAATGCTGCAAGGGTATTGGGGTGGGGGGAGATGAATGCTGCAAGGGTATTGGGGTGGGAATGAATGCTGCAGGGGTCTTGGGGTGAGGGGGGAGATGAATGCTGCAGGGGTATTGGGGTGGGGGGAGATGAATGCTGCAAGGGTATTGGGGTGGGGGGGGATGAATGCTGCAGGGGTCTTGGGGTGAGGGGGGAGATGAATGCTGCAGGGGTCTTGGGGTGGGGGAGATGAATGCTGCAGGGGTTTTGGGGTGGGGGGGAATGAATGCTGCAGGGGTCTTGGGGTGAGGGGGAGATGAATGCTGCAAGGGTATTGGGGGTGGGGGGGGAATGAATGCTGCAGGGGTCTTTGGGTGAAGTCACTTGTAATTTCTGCAGTGATGATGGGTGACACTGTAACCCAATCTGTGGTCTCCAACTGTTACAAAACTACAACTCCCATAATGCCTGAAGCTTTGCAGCAGCTGGAGAGCCACTTAAACCAAGGTGATTTTAGAGTAAGCAGCTCATTTTATTTTAATGGGTGTTGACTGATGCGACCCCCACCATATAAAAAAAAAAAAAAGGGCTGCATAGTCTAATATCCCCGGTCGTATTTTTGGTCCCAGTCCAGCCCTGGAAGTAAGTTTATTACAGGTATTTCCCAACCTTTAACTCTACAGTTGTTTTACAACTACAGCTCCCATCATGCTCTTCTGCCTGCATGATGGGAGTTGTAGTTTTACAATAGCAGGAGAGGTCACATAGGGGGGCAGGCATAGTGTCATAGTTTTATATGGGGGAGAGGCATCATGGCACAGTTCATATGGGGGCAGGCTTAAATGTCAGTATTATACTCAGAAACAGGGTGAATGGAGGTATTATATCAGGGGCATGGTGTTGGAAAACATTATATTTAGGTACACAGCATGTAGTAGTATTATATTCAGGGGCGCAGTGTGTCAATATAATACCAGGGTCACAGTGTGTGTCAGTATTATACCAGGGTCACAGTGTGTGTCAGTATTAAACCAGGGTCACAGTGTGTGTCAGTAATATACCTGGGGCACAGTGTGTGGCAGTATTATACCAGGGGCACAGTGTGTGGCAGTATTATACCAGGGGCACAGTGTGTGGCAGTATTATACCATGGGCACAGTGTGTGGCAGTATTATACCAGGGGCACAGTGTGTGGCAGAATTATAGCAGGGGCACAGTGTGTGGCAGTATTATACCAGGGGCACAGTGTGTGGCCGTATTATACCAGGGGCACAGTGTGTGGCAGTATTATACCATGGGCACAGTGTGTGGCAGTATTATACCAGGGGCACAGTGTGTGGCAGTATTATACCAGGGGCACAGTGTGTGGCAGAATTATACCATGGGCACAGTGTGTGGCAGTATTATACCAGGGGCACAGTGTGTGGCAGTATTATACCAGGGGCACAGTGTGTGGCAGTATTATACCAGGGGCACAGTGTGTGGCAGTATTATACCAGGGGCACAGTGTGTGGCAGTTGGAGAGCGATTATGACTTAACAAATAATGTTTTACAACAGGCAGCACCTATTTCTGGCATGGCACTGCGGCCGTTAGGTGTGAACCAGGTCTTAGCGTTTAGCTTGGACCTTCATTGGATGGCAGACCTGGATAAGCGGACCCCTAATAAGAGTAGTTGAGTACCCCTGGTATAGAGTATAGTGTTCTCAAACTGTAGCCCTCCAGATGTTGCTAGGCAACTCACCGGCATCCGTAGGATCCAGCTGCACGACATCGCCGCCCGCCGATCTCCGACACCGATCGTCGCCCGCAGCCTCGCCCGCAGGGTAAGTGGACTTCGGCGCCGGTCCTCCTCGGTTTCCCAGTTCTGCCCCGCCTATTGTGGGTGGGCAGAAAGGGGAAAACGAAAGTTAACCCCCCCTGCCCCCTATCTGCTATTGGTCGTCGCGTCTATACGACCAATAGCAGGGATAGGAGGAGTGGCACCCCTGCCACCTCACGCCTATCCCTTCAGGGCGATCATGGGTGTCTTGGACAACCCCGATCCCCCTTATTTTCCCGGTCACCTGGTCACCATAGACTCGTATGACCCGGAATAGCCGCAAATCGCAAGTGTGAATTCACTTGCGATTTGCAGTGATCGCCGTCATGGGGGGGGGGGGGGTCTGATGACCACCCCTGGTCATTTGCGTGGGGTGACTGCTGATCGACATCCGCAGTCACGGTTCGGTCTCTGCCCGGCGCGCGGCAGGGACCGAAATCCCCACGGACGTATGCGTACGTCCTTGGTCCTTAACTACCAGGGTGCTTAGACGTACGTGTACATCCATGGTCCTTAAGGGGTTAAACCATAATACAATTTACTTAAAAGCACGTGACCTCTAAGGTCCAATGCAGAGGTATTCCTTTATAACATATTAAATATATATATATATTTATACATTAAATACCATTTATATGAGGCGACTAGGGGATAGCCCTACAGGAGAGCCCTATTGACATGGAGGGACTCTGGCTGAGGGAACTTTAGACAAAGGGACAGGACCAGGTCCTGTACCGGGATACCACACACTGATCAGTATTATCGGCGATCTTCGGCTCTGGTCTGTTCGCTCTTAGACCAGAGTAGAAGACCCTGGGAGATGGACGAAGGCACGTGAAGGGACCACCGTCCGCCACTATGGATGATCAGATACCCGTGACAGTGCCACAGGCGATCCGATCACCCATCTGTATTGATAGCGGCATCTGAGGGGTTAATTGTGGACATCAGCATGATTGCTGATGTCCGCCATTACCGGTGGGTCCCTGGCTGCTGATAGCAGCCGGGACCTGCCGTGCATGATGTGAGCAGGGGTCTAGTGCTCGCATCATATACAGGACATAAATTTACGTCCTGGTGCATTAAGTACCAGGGCACAAGGACAAACATTTACGTCATGTGTAGTTAATGGGTTAAAGCCAAAATGGGCTGTGTCCTTAAGGATTAATGTAACTTTGGCTGTGTAAAGGGGGGATGAGAGTTTGTGTAGGGGGTAACAACATGTTGGGAGGGGGACTATAAGGCTGTTGGCAGGTCATATGTGTGGGGTATATTGGTATGAGCGTTGCATACCTGGTGGGGGAGGAGCTTAGGGGACCTCTCAGTATTTCTTACAAGGAGGTCCCCAAATTTATTGTCACGCCACTGGAAAAAGTGCACTTAACCCCCCACAATGTCTGTGCATATCTCTAGAGGTAGGTAAAGGTATTCTGAATTGCCTGGTGTGAGGCCCGTCACCTAGGCAAAAGGGGTAAGTTCTCTCCATTGTTGGCGTGTGGAGATTTAAAGGGGTACTCCACTGGAAACATTATGTTTAAAATTGTCATCTTCTGACCCCTATACCTTTTTTATTTTTCTGCGTATGGGGCGGTATGAGGGCTCATTTTTTGCGCCATGATCTGAAGTTTTTAGCGGTATCATTTTTGTATTGATCGGACTCTTTGATCGCTTTTTATTCATTTTTTCATGGTATAAAAAGCGACCAAAAATACGTTATTTTGGACTTTGGAATTTTTTTGTGTGTACGCCATTGACCGTTCGGTTTAAATAATTATATATTTTTATAGTTCGGACATTTACAAATGCGGTGATACCACATATGTTTATATTTATTTTTATTTACATGGTGTTTTTTTTATGGGAAAAGGGGGGTGATTTGAACTTTTATTAAGGAAAGGGTTAAATCACATTTATTAACTTTTTTTTACACTTTTTTTTTGCAGTGTTACAGCTCCCATAGGGACCTATAACACTGCACAAATTGATCTTATACCTTGATCCCTGCAAAGCCAAAGCTCTGCAGTGATCAGGGTTATCGGTGGTCGATTGCTCAAGCCTGAATCAAGCCGGAGGCAGGTAAGAGGACCTCCGATCATGTCCCAGCTGATCAGGGACACCGCATTTTCACTGCGGTGATCCCGATCAGCCCCGCTGAGCAGCCGGGCAGGTTTAATAGCGATCGCTGCCGCGCGCTATTAGCCCCGGGTCCCGGCTTCAGATACATGCCGGGACCGACCCGATATGACGCGGGGTCACCACGTGACGCCGCGTTATATCGCGGGAGCCGGCCAAGGATGTAAATATATGTCCTTGGTCGTTAAGTGGTTAAAATACAATTTTTTTATTTTTTTTGGGGGGAGGGGGGGGGGGGGGGGGGGGGTCTTCTCAAAGAGGTTTATTAAAACAATACATGACCATCCAATGAAAATAAAGACACAGACACAATGATGTAAAAGGAAAAAAGGACTTTTTATTTATAGGAAGGGTATACTGGGGATACTGCGAGGCATAGAAATGTGTGTTATGTTCTATTTTGCTATGTGTGAAATATAAATGTATAGGTAAAGCATTTTTATATACTGTGTTGATCCAAAGGAAGACGAAAACCCCCTTGAGGAAAGAGCCAATTATCCTTATTTAAGGGGGGAAAATTTCTTCCTGACCCCAAATATGGCGATCGGAACAAGTCCCAGGATCAAAAGCCAGTACCTGACCTATCTAATATGGAAAACTATATGTTATAAATACTTTATATGCTATACCTTTTTTTATAATTAATTTTTATATTATTTTATTTGTGGGAATATTTAGTAATAAATTAAAGATTTATCGTACTTGACCTATTTATGGCTGAGATGATCCCAAGGAAGGCAAAAAACCCTTGAGGAATAAGCCAATTGTCCTCAAAGGGGAAAAATTCCTTCCTGACCCCAAATATGGCGATCGGAACAAGTCCCAGGATCAGAGCCGATATCTACCCCTATCTGTTGTGTGTGTGTGTGTGTCTGTGTGTATGTGTCTATACTATCTATATATGTACCTGTGTGTATATTTCTATCTACCTGTATGTGTGTGATCCTAATGTATGTGTGATGATGTGTGATACTTACCGGCCTGTGCTGAGGTGTTACAAGCACAGGCCGCTCCTGGGTGCAGCACTCAGATGGTACAGAGCACTGGGCCGTGGGCTGATCTTACCATTCCCAGCTTGGAGCTATGAAAGAGAATCCTTCCAAGGGGTGAAGAGCTGTCTCTACCTCTGACCACCGCAGGTCTCCCTTCTTCAGAGCTGCCTCGAATGGTGTAAATGGCGGCTGTGCTCTCTTCTGCTCCAGTTCCTCCCAGTTGATGGTGGTGAAGAATGGATGGTCTCTGATGTTCCTGTTCACACCCAGCCGCTTCTCAGGATTCTTGTGCAGCAGTTGTTTGATCAGATGTTTCAGGTCAGCAGGGAGCCAAGATGGAATATTAGGCTTCTCTCTGGTGATGGAATCGCGAGCCATTTCTCTGTTGCAGCCAAAGTAGAATGGGGAACGTCCTGCTGACATCCGGGATACAACAATCCCCAGGCTCCACCAGTCAACCGCTGCATAGTAACTCTTCCTCTGGAGCACCTCTGGGGCCATGTAAAGTAATGTGCCCGTCACTCCTTGGATCTTGTTGGAGGAGGTGACGCCATCTTGGGCAAGTCCGAGGTCTATGATGCAGATGTGTCCATCTCGATCCAGCATGATGTTATCTGGCTTGATATCTCTGCAATTAAAGAAGAAAAAAGATTGATAAATAAAAAACAATAGTAAAATTATTCAAAATTCACTGATGGAAAATTGGTTGGATTATTTACAATTAAGAAGGAAAAATGATTTTTTACATCTCATCACTTAGATGTAACCGGTTAATGGGATGTCCAAGGGAGGTCTTGTGGATATTAAAAATAGATACTAGAATTCCCAATGGTCTTAAACTAGTACTCCGGCCCTAAGACATCTTATCCCATATCCAAAGAATAGGGGATAAGATGTCTGATCGTGGGGGTCCCACCGCTGCGGGGGTCCCATCTCGCATGCACCTGTGGGAGCTGCATGTAGCGCTGCAGCCTCCAAGTATGCTGGGTCACGACTATGGGGCCGGAGTATTGTAATGTCCCAACTCCGCCCCCATGCGATGTCCCGCCCCGCCCCCACAATGCAATTCTGTGGGAGGGGGGCGTGACATAATGTATTTCTATTAAACCTCCTCGCTGGATCTCTCTTGTGTGCTGCCTTTTTACTCCTGCCACTATATTACAGGATTTATAACATTAGTTCATATGGTGGGATTTATGTTATCTATGTATACTATTATTATCATTTAAATGATTATTAATATCATGGTATCCCATTATATTATACTTATCTATTGTTTATCTTTATTGTGTACACCCCTTGCAAAATGATGTTAGTCAATAAGGAGTTATTTTTTTGTATCTTTGAAAGTGTTGTAGATTACACAGGTGCACAAACAAAAAGGTTTTTCTTTTTTCTTATATACTATTTATATCGTGTCGAGGGCCATTACTTTAAAACGTACCTGTCATTGTGCCAAAAAAATAAAAAATGTTACTCAGTACCTAATCCTGATAATAAACATATATAAATGTTATGGGTCTAGGACCTATATATCCCTAACAAGTAGCATTCATATCTTGCTCACTTGCTTTGTCTTCTTGCCTTGGGGAAGGGGCGTCTCTCTCTCTCACTGTGGATGAGGCATCTGCTCTGAGTCTGGGAGCAGCCTGGCAGTCTGCAAATCACTGCCCTCCTGTAACCCTTTCCTCTCTGGTTTCATGCTGTACATGTTACACAGAGAGGAAGATTATTGGAGTTTGCCTGCAGTATTCCTAAGACATTATGGTGAGTATATACAATATTAAATGTGTAAATATAAAAATAGATCTGTATAAATTAGTGCAAGGATTTCAATGATAAAAGCACAGTAGTTTTTATGCACATATGTTCTATCTGTTCCTAATAAAGCTGGATGCTAATCAACATAGCTGTCACTATATGTGTCATTCAGCTTTCACATACTCATGAATGTATGATCAGCCTCTTTGTCATTCAGGAGTAAGAAAAAGCTTTGGGTGTTCAAGCATGCTGGGAGTCGTTGTTTTACAACAGCTGGAGCTTTAGTGTTTGTAAAGCACTGTGTTAGAGCAGTGGTGCCTTCAGCTGTTGCAAAACTACACATTCGATCATGGGAGTTGTAGTTACAGAACAGCTGAAGGCTACAGTGGTGCAGCAGTGATCTCCTATACTGGATACCAACATGCTTTATGGTATTTAGTATGCTGCAAAATACAGAGTAGTCTGTCTACATAAAGATAGATGACCTCTAGTGGTGGCTATGTAAATTTTTTATTTTTTAGTAAAATTTATATTTTTTTAAATAAATGTATTTTTAATAAAAGTCATTTTATCAGTAGTACTACAAAATATAAAAAGTTTTTTTTTAAATGACAGTGCCCCTTTAAGCCTTGAAAAAGACATCAGCGAATCGCATTGGTTTTTATTTAATTTGTAGCCCACTGGACATTTCAATATATTCAAAATAAAGCTGGAAGATTTTTAACCCATACCTGAGTGCTGGATCTTCTCTGGTATTGGAGGCCTCTTTCCTATTCCTTATTCACAACATGACAAGGAAGTTTATACTTACCGGTGGACGATGTTCTGTCTGTGAAGGAAATGGAGGCCACATGCAATCTCTGCTGTGTAGAATCTTACTATTTCGATGTTTAGACTGCTGCACATTTTGAGTAAAGCCTCCAAGCTGCCGCCGGACAGGTACTCGGTGATGAAGAAGGCATGGTCCTGAGACTGCTGTGCAGCATACAGGTGACACAGGAACGGGCAGTCTCGGGCCAGCATGAGTATCCGTCGCTCTCTCTGTAGGATTGCTGCATTGTCCGCTGTTTTGGTGATACCTTTGATGGCGACGTAGTTGTTTCGGCCGGGGACTGATGCTAGGCCCACCTGAAAGAAAGCAAAGGGAGCAATTGAGCAAATGGAAGACTATGGGAAATATTATGTATTTCCAATACCACATAGGTTAATTTACAGAGTCATTACAACGAGAATATCTATGGAATCTCCAACCTAGCATAAATGTACGCCCTACAGTGTTAAGTGACTTTGAAGCGAGCACAGGAGCTGCGCTCATTTTATAGTGTCGAGTGTCAGCTACTATGAGCACCAGACACTCAACACTAGTGACTCCGGGATCAAATAATTAAATCGTACATTCTGGCTAGTTCAGTTGGCTCTTCGGTCCGATCAGCTAAAATGGCAGAAGAGGGTCCCCTTACCTGCCTCCTGCCACATCAAACTGCACAATGCTTAGCAATAGGCATAGCATTGTGCATTGAAATCAGTCTAGTGATGGTAAATAAAAGTCATACCGATTTGGGTGACCTGGACCACGTAATGCAAACTCGGTGTCCTGATGGTAGCCATGGCAACCAGAGACCTCAGAACAACCTCTGGGTTCCTGGTTTTGTCTGCTACTATGCCTGTCAGTGTAACACTGCTAGGAATAATACATTGCATTAATTATCTGTTCTGCAATGTATTATATGTATCAAGTCCTCTAGTGGGACAGTTAAAAAGCTAAAAATTTAATAAACAAATAAATAAATAAATACATGTTAAAATAAACTGCACATATAAATACAAAATACATAAACATACACAAGTTACATTCTGCCCAAAATGAATTATATTTTTAGTAAAAAAATAAATACAAAAAATAAATACAATAAATAAATAATATATATATATATATATATATATATATATGTATATATATATATATATATATATATATATATATATATACACATATTTAGTATGGCCACATTCGTAACAACCCAATAAATAAAATGTTCATGTTATTTAACACTAACGATGGACGCCATAAAAAATTGATTAAAAAAACTTGCCAAATGTAATATTGCCTCTGTAAAACTAAAATAAAAAATCATCAAAATATGACGTACCGAAAAGTAGTACCATTAAAAACATCAACTTCTAAAAATAAAAAAATGGCTCTCAGAAAATGGTGATTGGTAAACATAGTTTTTTTTTGTAATCAAAATTGTTTTTATAGTATAAATATAATAAAACATAAAATAAAGTTTGTAAATAAGGTATCACCATAATCGTATTGAGCTACAGAATCAAATAATCATGTAATTTATACTGCATGGTGAACACTGAAAAATAGTGGCTTTGAAAACCGCAACTTACCCTGCAAAAAACAAGCCCTCACACAACTGTATTGGGAAAAAAAAAAGTTACAGTTACAGAATATAGTGACATAAATGGGATAAACCATGAAAAAAGTATATAAATGAGATATCACTGTAATCCTACAAACCACAGAATAAAGATAACATGCCTTTTATATTGTATTGGGAATGACAGTGAAAAACTAAATAAAAAAACAGTGTCAGAACAGATTTTTTCATTCACCTAATAAAAAATTGCATAAAAGAGATCAGTGTTACGTGTACACCAAAATTGTACCAATGAAAACATCAATTTGTCTTGCAAAAATATTTTGGGACCCCAAGGCCTCTGTATCTTGATATGATGCCTATAAAATATCCCAAATAAAAGGAAAAAACTAAATCCAATAGGTGCTCCGTCATGTCTGAGGCCTGTGTGAGTCACGTAACGCTCTAGGGCCACATATGGGATATTTTTACCAGCTCAGGATGCAGGGCATACAGGTACGTTCCTTAACCCGAGTCCTTAAGGACTCAGGGCGTACATGTATGCCCTGAGTCCCTTTACCGGGGTTTAAAGCATTCTCATGAGCGGAGGACGCTTCAAACCCAGTGGGTCCCAACTGCTATCAGTTTTATTAATAAAAAGCGATCAAAAAGTCCCTTCAAAACAAAAATGGTACCAATAAAAATTACAGACCACGGCACAAAAATGAGCCCTCATATAGCCCCATATGCAGAAAAATAAAAAAGTTATAGGGGTCAAAATATGACAATTTTAAACATCCTAATTTTGGTGCATGTAGGTATAATTTTTTTTAAAGTAGTAAAATAAAATAAAACCTACATATATTGGGTATCCTTGTAACCGTATGGACCTATAGAATAAAGATTAGGTGTCTTTTTACCGAAAAGTGCACTGCATAGAATTGGAAGCCCTAATAAGTTGCAAAATGGCATTTTTTTTTATTTCACCCCACAAACTTTTTTTTCCCCCTTGCAAATTATATTATAAAATAAGTGATGTCATTACAAGGTACAATTAGTGACACAAAAAACAAGCCCCTATATGAAGGACAGAATTCAACGTGTTAGGATTTTTAGAAGTTCAGGAGGAAAAAACGAAATTGGAAAAATTAGTCCTTAAAGGGGTACTCCAGTGGGAATTTTTTTTTTAATTCAACTCGTGCCAGAAAGTTAAACAGATTTGTAAATTACTTCTATTTAAAAATCATAATCCTTCCAGTATTTATCTGCTGCTGTATGCTCCACAGGAAGTTCATTTCTTTTTAATTGATTTTCTGTCTGACCACAGTGCTCTCTGTTGACACCTCTGTCCCTGTCAGGAACTGTCCAGAGCAGGATAGGTTTGCTATGGAGATTTGCTCCTGCTCTGGACAGTTCCTGACATAGACAAAGGTGTCAGCAGAGAGCCCTGTGGTGAGACAGAAAAGAAATTAAAAAAGAAAAGAACTTCCTCTGTAGTATACAGCAGATGATAAGTATTGGAAGGATTAAGATTTTTAAATAGAAGAAATTTACAAATCTGTATAACTTTCTGGCACCAGTTGATTAAAAAAAATAAAATGTTTCCCACCAGAGTACCCCTTTAAGGTAAAAATGGCTAAGTCCTAAGGCTAAGTTTCTACTTGTCTTTTTGTGCTGCGTTTTTTGTGTAGAAAAAAAAACACATGAAAAAACGCCAGTGCAATTTCCTGCGTCTGGCGTTTTTTTGCGTTTTTTCATATGTGTGGAAATTGCACCTTTGCAAATTTTTTTTGGTACCCAAAATTTGTTGGGTACCAAAAAAAAAAAAAAAAGATGCAGCAGTGATGGAAAAATTTTTATTAAACGAAATGTATAGATTTTATAACAACATTTTTATTATTTTTTAATAAAGTGTGTGTTTCACTTTTTTTTCTACTTTTTTTTTTTTTTTTTACATTTTTTAGGTAGTACTACTACTCCCAGCATGGAACAGACTGTTCAATGATGGAAGTAGTAGTACCTGTACTATAGACATATCGCCCCAGGTGTCAGTGCTGACACCCGATGCGATCGTCCATAATATAGCAGAGATGGAGCGGCTCTATACAGCGCTCGCATCTCTGTTCTGTACTCCGGCCAGTGATGTGAATAGAACATCATTCATATTTTCCCCCCAGAGTGGGGTTTGGCTGGATGGTTGCAGCCAATCACAGCTCTCAGAGGGAAATATGAATGAGTGAGTGGCCGCGTATAGTGCAGAGATGCAAGCACTGTATACAGCCGCTCCATCTCTGCTATAGACAGGACGATCGCAGCGGGTGTCAGTAGTGATATCCGCTGTGATCTGTTCTTACCTGCAAGTACTACTACTCCCAACATGGAGCGCACTCTTCTCCATGCTGGGAGCAGTAGTACTTGCATTAATAGACATATCGCAACGAGTGTAACTTCTGACACCCGCTGCGATCTGTCTATTAATGCAGGTACTACAGCTCCCAGCATTGAGCAGATTGTGCTCCATGTTGGGAGTAGTAGTACCTGCAGGTAAGGAAAGATCACAGCGGATGTCACTACTGACACCTACTGTGATCCTCCTGTATAATGTATAGATGCGGCAGCTCTTCTATGGTCCCCTGCACTGACGTTTATATACACATGTTCCTATTTCCCATGGAGAGCTGTGATTGGCTGGAACCATCTGGCCAATCACAACTCTCTGCAGGAAATATGAATATGTGTATATATATGTCAGTGCAGGGGACCATAGAAAAGCGACTGCATCTATACATTATACAGGAGGATCGCAACGGCGATCTGTCAATTAGTACAGGTACTACTAAGCCTATCGTGGAACAGTGTGTTCCATGCTGGGAGTAGGAATACTACCTAAAAAAATGTAAAAAATAAAGAAAAAAAAGTGAAAAACACACACAGACTACAGTTTTATTATTGTCAGCTACATTTTTAGGTCCCCATCCGCCCACATAAATTGATCCCTGTTTAAAAAGTAATAAAAATGTTGTTATAAAAAAGATACATTTCGTTAGATACAATTTTTTCCTTCACTACTGTATCTTTTTTTTTTTATGGTACCCTACGAAATTTTATTAAAAAAGGTATTTCCATCACTTTTTTGGATCGCTAAAGTCCAAAAAAGAATGAAAACTGCCTGCAAAAACGCCAAAGTTAAAACTAGTGTTGCTCGCGAATATTCGCAATGCAAATTTTTTTTTTCACAGTATACATCACAGTGATCATCCCTCTCTGCTTCCAGCTTGTGTGGTGTAAAGAAGGCTCTAATACTACTGTGTGAGACTGGTGTGCGAATTTTCGCTTATACTAATTTTGTATATGCTAATTTTCGCATATGTTGATTTTCGCATACGCAAATCTTTGCATATGCGGAAATAAAACGAGAATATTACGATTATGCTATTATTCGTGAATATATGACAAATATTCGTTCATATATTCGCAAATATTCGCGAATTCGAATATGGCCTATGCCGCTCAACACTAGTTAAAACCCCCATATGGTTTTTCTTGGCGTTTTTTTCACTCTCATAGACTTCTATGGGAGAAAATACGCCACGATTTTGACAAAAAAATCGCCAGTGGCTCAACATGCTGCGATTACTGAGGATCTGAAAAACGCCAAAAAAGAGTGAAAAAACGCCAAAAGCATAAAAAAAAAAACACCAAAGTGAAAAACACCAAGTGGAATAAGAATTTTGCGATTTCTCATTGATTTACAGCTAACATTTGGCTGCAGCGTTTTTTGGCCAAAAAAACGCCATGCGGCAGAATTGACGTTTTTCTTGGCGTTTTCACAAAAAAAAAAGCAGAAACTTAGCCTTAGGCTGTGATCGTCCTGTCTGTAGCAGAGATGCAGAGTGGCTGTATACAGCGCTCACATCTCTGCTCTGTACTCCGGCCAGTGATATGAATAGAACATCATTCATATTTCCCTCAGAGCTGTGATTGGCTGCCACCATCCGGCTACAGCTCTTTGCAGAAAATATGAATGATGTTCTATTCACATCACTGGGCGGAGTACAGAGCAGAGATGTGAGCGCTGTATAGAGCCGCTCTGCATCTCTACTATATTATGGACGATCGCATCAGGTGTCAGGACTGACACCCGGGGCGATATGTCTATTAGTACAGGTACTACTACTCCCATCATGGAACAGTGTGTTCCATGCTGGGAGTAGTACTACCTAAAAAAAAAAGTGAAACACACACACATTATTTTAAAAAATAATAAAAATGTTGTTATAAAATATATACATTTCATTGAATAAAATTTTTCCATCACTGCTGCATCCTTTTTTTTTCTTCTTTTTTTTTGTGCTGAACAAATTTTTGGTACCAGAAAAAACTGCCAAGGTGCAATTTCCACACAAATGAAAAAACGCAAGAAAAAACGCCAAAAACACACCAGACGCAGGACATTGCACTGGCGCTTTTTCAGGCATTTTTTCCAACCCAAAAGACGCAGCACAAAAAACCAAGAAGAAACTTAGCCTTAAGGTGATAAATATGTCTGAACAAAATAGCATCCGTCAAAAAAAAAATAAATTAACATTTTGAATTCCACTTCCACTTTGATTTAATTTCTGTGAAACAAACAGGGCTCGAGTCCTGCAGGAACGGCGTTCCTTTGTTTTTTCCACAGGAGGAACGCCGTCCCTGTTACATTAGTCCTGCAGGACCGACCTCTCTGTTCTTACCCTCCCTCCGTCTCCTCCCCTGGCCCGGACTGCTAGATGCTGGAGGTGTAGGACCTGTGATGATGTCACCATCACATGTGGGGGCGGAGCTTAGCTGTGGAGGAGAGAAAAGATTGTGGTTGAAGGACCTGTGTGATGCTGTGGAGGAGGCGGGCTGAGCTGGAGGAGAGGTCACATGTCAGCCCAGTAAGGTAATTATATGGAAAGAGATTTGTTACAGTGTGTCACCCCAGTAGTAAGGAGATTACATGAGGAGGAGGTTTGTTACAGTGTGTCATCCCAGTAGTAAGGATATTACATGAGGAGGAGGTTTGTTACAGTGTGTCACCCCCGTAGTAAGGAGATTACACTAGGAGGAGGTTTGTTACAGTGTGTCACCCCCGTAGTAAGGAGATTACACTAGGAGGTGGTTTGTTACAGTGTGTCACCCCAGTAGTAAGGAGATTACATGAGGAGGAGGTTTGTTACAGTGTGTCACCCCAGTAGTAAGGAGATTACATGAGGAGGAGATTTGTTATAATGTGTCACCCCAGTAGTAAGGAGATTACATGAGGAGGAGGTTTGTTGCAGTGTATCACCCCAGTAGTAAGGAGATTACATGAGGAGAGGGTTTGTTACAGTGTGTCACCCCAGGTGTAAGGAGATTACATGAGGAGGAGGTTTGTTACAGTGTGTCACCCAAGTAGTAAGGAGGTTACATGAGGAGGAGGTTTGTTACTGTGTGTCACCCCAGTAGTAAGGAGATTACATGAGAAGGAGGTTTGTTACAGTGTGTCACGCCAGTAGTAAGGAGATTACATGAGGAGAGGGTTTGTTACAGTGTGTCACCCCAGTAGTAGGGAGATTACTTGAGGAGGAGGCTTGTTACAGTGTGTCACCCAAGTAGTAAGGAGGTTACATGAGGAGGAGGTTTGTTACTGTGTGTCACCACAGTAGTAAGGAGATTACATGAGCAGAAGGTTTGTTACAGTGTGTCACCCCAGTAGTAAAGAGATTACATGAGGAGGAGGTTTGTTACAGTGTGTCACCCCAGTAGTAAGGAGATTACATGAGCAGAAGGTTTGTTACAGTGTGTCACCCCAGTAGTAAGGAAATTACATGAGGAGGAGGTTTGTTGCAGTGTGTCACCCCAGTAGTAAGGAGATTACATGAGGAGGTTTGTTACAGTGTGTCACCCAAGTAGTAAGGAGGTTACATGAGGAGGAGGTTTGTTACAGTGTGTCATCCCAGTAGTAAGGATATTACATGAGGAGGAGGTTTGTTACAGTGTGTCACCCAAGTAGTAAGGAGATTACATGAGGAGGGGGATTGTTTCAGTGTGTCACCCCAGTAGTAAGGAGATTACATGTGGAGAGGGATTGCTTCAGTGTGTCACCCCAGTAGTAAGGAGATTACATGAGGAGGAGGTTTGTTACAGTGTGTCACCCCAGTAGTAATGAGATTACATGAGGAGGGGGTTTGTTACAGTGTGTCACCCCAGCAATAAAGAGATTACATGAGGAGGAGGTTTGTTACAGTGTGTCACCCAAGTAGCAAGGAGATTACATGAGGAGGAGGTTTGTTACAGTGTGTCACCCCAGTAGTAAGGTGATTACATGAGGAGGAGGTTTGTTACAGTGTGTCACCCCAGTAGTAATTAGATTACATGAGGAGGAGGTTTGTTACAGTGTGTCACCCCAGTAGTAAGGTGAATACATGGGGAGGTTTCTTACAGTGTGTTATCCTGATGATAGGGACATAAGGAGGTTTTTGTTACAGTGTATTATCAGAATGATAACCCCTTAAGAACATTGGGGGAGATGTATAAAGACCTGTGCAGAGGAAAAGTGGAGCAGTTGCCCATAGCAACCAATCAGATCGCTGCTTTCATTTAAAAAAATAAAATAAAGAAGCGATCTGATTGGTTGCTATGGGCAACTGGTCAACTTATCCTCTGGACAGGTTTTAATAAATCTCTCCCATTAGAGGTAAATATACATCTTGGTGCCCTGGTACTTAAAGGGGTACTCCTACCCTAGACATCTTATCCTCTATCCAAAGGGATAAGATGTCTGATCGCGGGGGTCCCGCCGCTGGGGACCCCCGCGATCTTGGCTGTGGCACCCCGCTGTCATCACTGCACAGAGCAAACTCGCTCTGTGCGTAATGACTGGCGATACAGGGGCCGGAGTATCATGACTTCACGGCTAATAGTCATTTTTATTACTTTGAGGAGTATTTCACACAAAACTGCAGAATGTAGTTGCCCATAGCAACCAATCATATCACTTCTTTCATTTTGAAAAGGTCTTTGAAAAATTAAAAAAAGTGATCTGATTGGTTGCTATGGGCAACTGGGCAACCTTATCTCTGCACGGGTTTTTATCAATCTCCCCTAAGGGAAAAAGAAAAAAAGAAAAGTATATATATATATATATATATATATATATATATATACTCAGTCAATGCAGCACTACTCAACTAAAAGTGCACAGTGCCAGCGCCCCCCGACCAGATCACAGTCCATGCAATAGAAGAAAATGGCGCAGCACTCAAAAAATGTAGAAAAAACTGTGAATTTTTGTTGGACATGAAGGAATAAATTCACAGTTTTTTCTACATTTCTACATTTTCTGAGTGCTGCGCCATTTTCTTCTATATATATATATATATATATATATATATATATATATATATATATACATATATATATATATATATATATATATATACATATATATATATATATATATATATATATAGAAGAAAACCAGGCAGATAAATAACAATATGGAGATTTATCAAAACCTGTCAGGACGAAAAGTTGCTGAGTTGCCCATAGCAACCAATCAGATCACTTCTTTCATTTTTTACAGGCCTTTTCAAAAATCAAAGAAGCGATCTGATTGGTTGCTATGGGCAACTCAGCTACTTTTCCACTAGACAGGTTTTACTAAATCTCCCCCAATGTATTTTCAAAATTTCTGTCAATAAATGTCCTACAATCTATACCATTAAACATTAAATTCTACAGAAACAAAGAAGACTTCCCAACAACAATCTCAAAAAAGACATTATTTTATTAATCATGGGGGCTGGTTATTTACTGGACTGTCTGTTATTCACCCCATTATGTACAGCTATCCTCATGAGCATAAGGGCTGATAACAGAAAGCAATAGCCTACATTCAGCTGCACATTAAATACATATGAGATAAAATTACATTGATTGTCCATTCAACATAAAATAAACTTAAATAAACTTACCACTCCAAAGCTGCCCCTACCCAATACCTGATGGACAGTAAGGTGTTTGATGTTAAATTTAGGGTATTTGCTTGATGTTCCGGGGGCCTGACTGGTGCCTGGTCTTGGCTTCTCATCCTCCAATACTCTGGCATCCTCTCCTCTCCTCTTCTTTTCCTCCTCCTCGCTCTCCTTTTCCTTCTTCCTCTCCTCTCCTCTCTTCTCCTCCTCTTCTCTCTTCCTCTTCTTCCCTCTCTTCTCCTCCTCTTTGATCTCCTCTTCTCTCTTCCTCTTCTTCCCTCTCTTCCCCTCCTTGCTCTCATCTTCCTTCTTCCTCTCCTCTTCTCTCTTCTCCTCCTCCTCGTGCTCCTCTTCTCTCTTCCTCTTCGCTCCTCTCTCCTTCTCCACCTCCTCGCTCTCTTCTCTCTTCCTCTTCTTTCCTCTCTTCAGCTCCTCGCTCACCTCTTTCTTCTTCCTCTCATCTCCTCTCTTCTCCTCCTCCTCCTCGCGCTCCTCTTCTCTCTTCCTCTTCGCTCCTCTCTCCTTCTCCACCTCCTCGCTCTCTTCTCTCTTCCTCTTCTTTCCTCTCTTCAGCTCCTCGTTCACCTCTTTCTTCTTCCTCTCATCTCCTCTCTTCTCCTCCTCCTCGTCCTCCTCTTCTCTCTTCATCTTCGCTCCTCTCTCCTTCTCGCCATCTCCTCTTCCTCCAGTAGCCGCCATCTTTGGGATCCTATAGACGTCCGTCCGCTCTGTCCAACTGACAGTTGTGGGTAAACAACAACAACAGCTGTTGTCCAGGTGACATGTTGTCATAGCAACATCAGGTGGCACCTGCTGCAAGTGGTCCAGGGACTTATGCTTCCATATACACTGTAATGTGCGCATCATGGTGATAGCCTAGTGTCCAGAAGAATGGAGACATTCATGGCTGGTTCTTGTAGTGCTGTTTTATTAGTAGATGGAGCAGAGTGATGTGACTTTTATGTGCTGTATAGGTTGGCAGTGGTGCCCATAGACTCTGCTGGAAGGTTATAACAAGGGCGGTTGTGGGGGAATCCAAATGATCCTGGTGCAGGAATAACCAGATATTGTACCTGCTGTAATGGCTGGAATAATAAAGCCTTGTAAGGGCCTGTAATGTTCTGCTACATCCAATAAGTGGTCATCACCCACATACATTAGGTTGTAGGTCCATAGTCATTAATGTACAGTATATATGTCATGATACGGCTTCACCACCATTAGGACCTATTTTTTAAGCCGAGCAACATAAATTATTTTTGAGTGTCCAGTCTTAGTTATGGGAGAAGGATAAGTTCTATATAAGATGTAGACAGGTTGACAATTGACTTTGCTGAACAATCTTCTTTACTAGGTCTCAGATAATAAATGCAAAGTTGTCCATGAACATTATATGGTTGTCTTTATTTTACACCATAGACAGATTCTAAAAATGGGTAATCTCTAGGGGTTTCCACCACCCAGGATTTACCAATATTTTCCAGAGAGGGTGTTACAGAGTTTGGAAAGTGTTCCTCTAATATTATCTAAGGATCACTATGAGGCACAGGAGAGGATTAAAGGGGAAACTCCAATATTTAAAATGATCATCTGTCCACAGGATCGGTAATAGCTAGCTTATTGGTAGGGATCTGACCAGAATGGAGGTCTCTTTTACCCTGTATGAATAGAGAGGAAGCTCACATAGTCATCCACCACAAGGGGTAATAGGAGAAAAATCCCCCCAAAATTTGTAACCCAATTAATACCTCATATGTGTATGTGAAGTGCTCGGCAAGCACAGTGGGGGGCTCAGAAGGGAAGGAGCAACAATGGGATTTTGGAGAGTGAGTTTTTCTGAAATGGTTTTTGAGGGGCATGTCACATTTAGGAAGCCCCTATGGTGCCAGAACAGCAAAAATAAAAATAAAATAAACCCCACATGGTATACTATTTTGGAAACTACACCCCTCAAGGCATGTAACAAGGGGTCCAGTGAGCCTTAATACCCCACAGGTGTTTGACGACTTTTCGTTAAAGTCGGATGTGTAAATGAAAAAACCAAATTTTTCACTGAAGTGCAGTTTTTTTTCAAAATGTACCATTCTTACAAAGGGTAATGGGAGAAAATGCCCCCCAATATTTGTAACCCTATATCTTCTGAGTATGGGAATACCCCATGTTAGTTCGTAAAATGCTCTGCGGGCGAACTGCAATGCTCAGAAGAGAAGGAGTCACATTTGGCTCTTGGAAAGCAAATTTAGCTGAAATGGTTTTTGGGGGGCATGTCGCATTTAGGAAGCCCCTATTGTGCAAGAACAAAAAAAAAAAAAACACATGGCATACTATTTTGGAAACTACACTCCTCAATGAAAAACATTTTTTTTCACTTAAATGCAGTTTTTCCCCCCAAATTTTACATTTTTACAAGGGGTAATAGGAGAAAATGCCCCCAAAATTTGTAACCCCATGTGTGTTTACAAAGTACCCTGTGGTGCCAGAACAGTGAACCCCCCCCCCCCCCCCCCACATGTGACCCCATTTTGGAAAATACACACCTCACAGAATTTAATAAGCGATGCAGTGAGCATTTACACCCCACTGGCGTTTGACAGATCTTTGGAACAGTGGGCTGTGCAAATGAAAAATTACAATTTTCATTTTCATGGACCACAGTTCCAAAAATCTGTCAGACACCAGTGGGGCATAAATGCTCACTGCAACCCTTACAAAATTCCGTGAGGGGTGTAATTTCCAAAATGGGGTCACATGTGGGGGGGGGGGGGCGGTCCATTGTTCTGGCACTATGGGGGCTTTGTAAACACGCGTAGCCCTTAATTCCGGACAAATTTTCTCTCTAAAATCCCAATGGCGCTCCTTCTCTTCTGAGCATTGTAGTGCGCCAGCAGAGCACTTGACGTCCACATATGGGGTATGTTCTTACTCAGAAGAAATGGGGTTACAAATTTTGGGGGGCTTTTTTCCTATTTTCCCTTGTGAAAATGAAAAATTTAGGGTAAAACCAGCATTTTTGTGAAAAATAATGTTTTCTTCATTTTCCCATCCAACTTTAATGAAAATTCGTCAGACACCTGTGGGGTGTTAAGGCTCACTATACCCCTTGTTACGTTCTGTGAGGGGTGTAGTTCCCAAAATGAGGTCACATGTGGGTATTTATTTTTTTGTGTTTATGTCAGAACCACTGTAAAATCAGCCACCCCTGTGCAAATCACCAATTTAGGCTTCATATGTACATAGTGCGCTCACTCCTGAGCCATATTGTGTGCCCGCAGAGCATTTTACCCCCACATATGGGGTATTTCCGTACTCTGGAGAAATTGCGTTACAAATTTTGGGGTCTTTTTTTCCTTTTACCTCTTGTGAAAATAAATCTATATGGCAGCACCAGCATGTTAATGTAATTTATTTACTTTTTTTACACTAACAGGCTGGTGTAGACCCCAACTTTTCCTTTTCATAAGGGGGTAAAAGGAGAAAAAGCCCCACAAAATTTGTATTGCAATTTCTCCTCAGTACGGAAATACCCCATTTGTGGCCCTAAACTGTTTCCTTGAAATACGACAGGGCTCCGAAGTGAGAGAGTGCCATGCGTATTTGAGGACTAAATTAGGGATTGCATAGGGGTGGATATAGGGGTATTCTACGCCAGTGATTCTCAAACAGGGTGCCTCCAGCTGTTGTCAGTGGCTGTCCGGAAATGCTGGGAGTTGTTGTTTTACAACAGCTGGAGGCTCCATTTTGGAAACACTGCCATACGATACGTTTTCATTTTTATTGGAGGGACAGTGTAAGGGTGTGTATATGTAGTGTTTTACCCTTTATTATGTGTTAGTGTAGTGTAGTTAAGTGTTTTTAGGGTACATTCGCACTGGCAGCGGTTTATGGTGAGTTTCCCGCTAGGAGTTTGCGCTGCGATGGAAAATTCGAAAATTTGAAAACTTGAAGCAGGAAACCCTCTGTAAACCCACAAGTGTGAATGTACCCTGTACATTCACATGGGGGGGGGGGGGGGGGAACCTCCAGCTGTTTCAAAATTACAACTCCCAGCATGCACTGACAGATCTTGCTTGCTGGGAGTTGTACTTTTGCAACAGCTAGAGGCAGGGATGCCATCAGACATTTTGGGGCCCCTCACACAGCTCAAGGCCTGGGCCCCCTTGGCCGTCTCCTGGGCATGCCTGCTATCTTCCCCATCATCTATGAAAAAAATGTTTTAAACACAGGACAAGAAAAACAAGATCCCGTGAGTTCAATGAGTAAGGAAGGAAAAAGGAAATGTAACCATAGATATTACCATCATACTGTTACTGACCTAATTCTGTATACTACAGGGCTTAAAGGGGTACTTTGCTGCTTTACTTCTTATCCCCTATACACAAGATAGATTGTTTCTGATTGCAAGGGGTCCGACCACAGAAACCCCTCACGAATTCCTGCATGTCGCTCTCCTAACGCATTCATCTCTATGGAAGAGCCAGAAATACATAACGCTGTATATAACCCCGCTTCATGTGCAAAGGGAGCCAGGGCACTGTGCCAGGTCCCCTCTGGATCGGATACTTATCCCCTATCATGTGGATAGGGGATAAGGAGTAAAGTAGCAGAGCACTCCTTTAACAAATTTGTCTTGAATCTAGGAGCCAGGATTAAAAAGAAAATATTTTTTTAATTTAAACAATCAGCGCAATGTTTCAGTTTTTGAGAGGCGGTTGTTAAAAATGTATTTACACTATTTTCCCAGTTATATTTTGCACAGGGACCTGAGTAACTAGTCCTGAGACCCACCCCAAGGAATAGTTCCCAGGTTAGCGGCAGAATTTATAAATTATGATTACTCTGAAACACCTGGGTGACCTGAGTGTAATTCATATTGTCCCCCAATTAAAAGACAATAAACAGTAGTAACAGCAGGTCTCCCTTCTCCAGCCTCCCCCCCACCTCACACATAGCAGGACTCTCAGCCCCCCCTGCCCCCCTTCTCTCCACATAAGAGGCCCCACTATCCAGACCCCCCCCCCCCAACACATAGCAGGACTCTCAGCACCCCCTGCCCCCCTTCTCTATACATGACAGGCCCCACTATCTAGACCCCCCCAACACATAGCAGGACTCTCAGCCCCCCCTTCTCTCCACATAACAGCCCCCCCCTATCCAGACCCCACCTCATACATAGTAGGACTCTCAGCCCCCCTGCCCCCCTTCTCTCCACATAAGAGGCCCCACTATCTAGACCCTCCCCCAACACATAGCAGGACTCTCAGCCCCCCCTG